>NC_079196.1:192865750-193148250 GCF_029499605.1 Hyla sarda | reverse complement strand
TCATCTCTAATCACCACAAGGGTTCTCTGTATGGGATATCCTCAAATCATGACCTGTTGGGGGTGCTTGAGAAAACACTTGGGAGACACTGCCATAGATGCGTGATCAGAATGAGACTGGGGAACCTGGAGGCCACATCAACTCTTGAACTCTTAGGCTAGGTTCACACTGCGGAATCTCCGGGCAGAAAATTTCCACCCGGAGATTCCGAGTGCAGCCAGCGCCAACTGAATCAGTTGGCGCTAGGACACTGCAGTCTCCAATAGACTGCAATGTGTTCTGCGAGTATTTCTGCCTGAAGAATGAGCAATGCCAGGTGAATTTTCCATTCACAAATTCCGCTTCACAAATTCCAAAGTGTGAATTTGTGAATGCAAACCCATTCACAACACAGTACATTTTAGTAAGCGGAATTTCTGCCTCCAATTTCAAAGCAGAATTGCAGGCAGAAATTCCGTAGTCTGAACCCAGCCTTAGGCCGGGTTCACACTTGAGAAGCTCCGGATGGAAAACTTCCACCCAGAGTTTCTGCACCCGGCTAGAACAGACTGAATCACCCCGTGTTTGGCAATGTCTTTGGAGTGGGTTCTGCCAAATCATTGAGTAGCTTCAATGTGCTGGCAGAATATTTTGGGTTTGAAATTCTGGCCAGAAAAGTCTGCAGTGTGAATGGTCTGCAGTGTGAATTTTGCAAAGTGACCAGGGCATTCTCCCTTAGGTCACATGCCCTTAGGTTATACCTCTGCCATAAAAGGAGGGGGGGGGATTGTTCTATGTTTAGGTAGGTGGTACTTGTTTAGTAACTTGTAGCTCTTTTGTGGGATTGGACTAGACTCCCTGGCCATCACTACTTTTACGTGCCCAAAACCCTCTCACCAGTTTAGCAGTTGTCCTTCCCTTGGACTACTTTTGGTAGACACTAACCCCAGCATACAAGGAAAATCCCCCAAGAGATGCTGAGTTTATAGATTTTCTCACCTATTTGTCTGGTCGTCATTTGTCCCTGGTCAGATCCTTAAATTTGTTTGTTTTTCCTACTTCCAACTCATAATCTTCAAGAACTGACTTCACTTGATACCTTATGACCCATTCCCTGACCGGTGCCAGTGTCACCAGATAGTCCATGGTTTTAATGTGATGGCTGAGCGGTATGTTCTGTCCAGAAGGGACACTCTGGGAGTAGGATCTGTCCCTTCTGATCATGGAGTTGTCTGTATGGGTAAACCCTAAATCTGTCTATAATGCTGCACCATTGGATGATCTCTTAGTTCTGCTCAGTAGAAGGTGTAGAATGTCTTGGGACTTCTATATATATCTATAGATCTAGGATGTGTTATCTTAGTGTTCCCTTAATTTTTTTTAGATAGACAGATAGAGATAGAGATAATATATATTATCTCTATCTCTATCTGTCTATCTCAAAAAAATAAAGGGAACACTAAGATAACACATCCTAGATCTGAATGAATGAACTATTTGTATAAAATACTTTCGTCTTTACAAAGTTGAATGTGCTGACAACAAAATCACATAAAAATTATCAATGGAAATCAAATGTATCAACCCATGGAGGTCTGGATATGGAGTCACACTCAAAATCAAAGTGGAAAACCCCACTACAGGCTGAACCAACTTTATGTAATGTCCTTAAAACAAGTCACAATGAGGCTCAGTAGTGTGTGTGGCCTCCACGTGCCCGTATGACCTCCCTACAACGCCTGGGCATGCTCCTGATGAGGTGGAGGATGGTCTCCTGAGGGATGTCCTCCCAGACCTGGACTAAAGCATCCGCCAACTCCTGGACAGTCTGTGGTGCAACGTGGCGTTGGTGGATGGAGCGAGACATGATGTCCCAGATGTGCTCAATCGGATTCAGGTCTGGTGAACGGGCGGGACAGTCCATGGCATCAATGCCTTCCTCCTGCAGGAACTGCTGACACACTCCAGCCACATGAAGTCTAGCATTGTCTTGCATTAGAAGGAACCCAGGCCCAACTGCACCAGCATATGGTCTCACAAGGGGTCTGAGGATCTCATCTTGGTACCTAATGGCAGTCAGGCTACCTCTGGCAAGCACATGGAGGGCTGTGCGGCCCCCCAAAGAAATGCCACCCCACACCATTACTGACCCACCGCAAAACCGGTCATGCTGGTGGATGTTGCAGGCAGCAGAACGTTCTCCACGGTGTCTCCAGTTTGCCAATCTTGGTGTTCTCTGGCAAATGCCAAACATCCGGCATGGTGTAAGCAAAACCCCCCCCCACCTGTGGACGTCTGGCCCTCATACCACCCTCATGGAGTCTGTTTCTGACCGTTTGAGTGGATACATGCACATTTGTGACCTGCTGGATGTCATTTTGCAGGGCTCTGGCAGTGCTCCTCCTTACACAGAGGTAGAGGTCCTGCTGCTGGGTTGTTGCCCTCCTACGGCCTCCTCCACGTCTCCTGATGTTCTGGCCTGTCTCCTTGTAGCGCCTCCATGCTCTGGACACTACGCTGACTGACACAGCAAACCTTCTTGCCACAGCTCGCATTGATGTGCCATCCTGGATGAGCTGCACTACCTGAACCCCTTGTGTGGGTTGTAGACTTGTCTCATGCCATCACTAGAGTGAAAGCACCGCCAGCATTCGAAAGTGACCAAAACATCAGCCAGGAAGCATAGGAAGAAGTGGTCTGTGGTCACCACCTGCAGAACCACTCCTTTACTTCTTGTTTGTCCCATTTGCACAACAGCATGTGAAATTGATTGTCAATCAGTGTTGCTTCCTGAGTGAACAGTGTGATTTCACAGAAGTGTCATTGACTAGGAGTTACATTGTGTTGTTTAAAGGGGTTCTCTGCTGCTTAAACATCTTATCCCCTATCCAAAGGATAGGGTATAAGATGCCTGATCGCGGGAGTCCCGCCGCTGGGGACCCCCGGGATCATTCACGCTGCACCCAGTTTGTAATCAGTCCCCGGAGCGTGTTCGCTCCGGGACTGATTACCGGCGACTACAGGGTGGGCGGCGTGTGACGTCACGCCTGCGCCGGCGTGTGACGTCACACTCCGCCCCTCAATGCAAGCCTACGGGAGGGGGCGTGATAGCTATCAAGCCCCCTCCCGTAGGCTTGCATTGCGGGGTAGAGCGTGACGTCACACGCCGCCCGCCCTGTAGTCGCCGGTAATCGGTCCCGGAGCGAACACGCTCCGGGGACTGATTACAAACGGGGAGCCGCGTGCAAGATCCCGGGGGTACCCAGCGGCGGGACTCCCGCGATCAGGCATCTTATTCCCTATCCTTTGGATAGGGGATAAGATGTTTAAGCACCGGAGAACCCCTTTAAGTGTTCCCTTTATTTTTTTGAGCAGTGTACATCCAATGATTTGTATTTTGGAGTGGTAGAACCAGTTAGTTCTGAAGGCTTTCCTAGGCGTGACCGTTTCATGGCAGCGGCTCGTGTGACGTGGTGACAGCTGAGCCTTATTGTGGATGATCAGTCACTTCCTGCTATAATCTCCCAACATAATCAGTAAATGATTACATGTGAACAGCCGGCACATCTCACACCTGCAGTCACTTTAGGCAGAATTCTGCATTCAGGATAGACTTGCTTCCATATTAATTTTAAAGTGTTCTCAATTTCCCAGGAATGAATTATCGCCATGCCAAAATTTTGATTTTGATTCATTTTTTTATTTTTTTTATTTAGGGTGGGCTCCTTTTTTACCAGGGAACTATTTTTTATGTTGCAATTTTGGTTACGAAGCCCCATTCAGTGTGTAATTTGTGTCACCCCATTTATTTTTCAGCAGTGAAGACTGTAAATCCACGCCATATGAACTACAGCATGGATTCCCATTAAAACAATATCATGCAGATTATTAAATTTACCTCTTGTATTTTTCAGAATCCAGGAAAAAACTTTTAACGAGAACGTTTTGCTGTGGATTCTTAAAGGGTTACTCCTGTGGCAAACATTTATTTATTTTTATTTTTTATTTTTTTCAAATCAACTGGTGCCAGAAAGTTTTAAACGGGTTTGTAAATCACTTATTACTTAATAAATTACTTAATAAACTATTTAAAAATCTTAATCCTTCCAGTACTTATCAGCTGCACAGGAATTTGTGTAGTTCTCTTCAGTCTTACCACAGTGCTCTCTGCTGCCACCTCTGTCCATGTCAGGAACTGTCCAGAGCAGGTTAGGTTTGCTATGGGGATTTGCTCCTACTCTGGACAGTTCCGGACATGGACAGAGGTGTCAGCAGAGAGCACTGTGGTCAGACTGGAAAGAAATTAAAAAGAAAATAACTTCCTCTGTAGTATACAGCAGCCAAGTACTGGAAGGATGAAGATTTTTATAAAGAAGTAACTTACAAATCTGTTGAATTTTTTGGCACCAGTTGATTAAAAATAAATTCCACAGGAGTACCCCTTTAATTTTAATGTGCATTCCACACTACAAAGCTGCAATTTACATGGGCACTGTCATATCCAAAAACTTTTTATACATTGTAACTGATGAAAATTTAAAACCCTTTGTTATATGGTTGTTTAATTTTTTTTTAAATATTTAATAACGAGAACGGCTCCTCAAAATCCCACCACTAGGGTCCCCTTGCTTCCTGGGACACTAACCAGTCCTTCAGCAGCATCAGGCTTGTCCATAAGTCATGGACAAGAGCTGGCTTATGGATAAGGCTGCATGAGCAGACACACTAATCACCACCCACCACCACAAGGCGGGAAACACCCCCTCCCACCACACACCAATCACCACCCACCACCACAAGGGACATGCCCCTCCCACAACCACAAGGAGGGACACACCCCTTCCCCTGTGAGGATTTCTAACACTGAGCTAATGAAAAGAGGGATTTTTATAATATGTGAGGGGCATAAAAATTGCATGTACATGGTCAGGATTAGGTACGGAGTAAAATATAATTTTTATTAAATTTTTTGGTGGAATCTGACATGTATGCTTTAAAGTACAATACATGTGAATGGGGTTTTAAAAGAATCATCCACATGGAGTGAAAAACATTCTGCTGCAGAATTACTGGGGTTTTCATGAATTCACAACACAATCCACATCTCGCACATGAGGATTCAGCTGCAGCATGGCCATGGATTTACTGCTAGTATGGGGGAAATTAATTCCTCAAAACCTGACTAAATTGTATCAAAATGTGGGTACAAGTTTTAATCCGTATACAGTTTGAAAAATTATGTCCGGTTGCATCAGTTCTTTAATATAACGTAGGTTTTTAACTTTTCACTCAATCATGAATAAAGTTTCACTTGTTTGAAATTCCAAGAAAAAAAACTGAGCCGTGTCAAAAAACTGGTGCAAACCGGATGAAACCATAACCACATACGGTTCTGTACGGTTCCCATTGACTCCCATGTTTAAAAAAAAATAAATATATGTGTATACATTTCAGTATGGATTTTCACCCGGACCAAAAACCGTGGTAGACTACGGTTTTGGGTACGGGGGAAAAAAACTGACAAAACCGTACAGGATGCAAAATGGACACAACCGGATGCATGTTTTGGTATATGGTTTTCAATACTGTTCTGTACAGTTTTCAAATTGAAAATGTATATGGGAACTGTATTGCTAAAACGTGGTGTGAACCCAGCCTTACCTTGGCTGATTGCGTGGTCTACTTTGGCTAGTTTTATGTACTGTCTAATATTTATTTATTTTTTATTAAATGTTTTTATTTTTGCTACTAAATTAAATTTTTTGTCCTCTCCAATAGGTGTCCTGGAAGAAGCAGAGTTCTACAATATCACATCATTAATTAAACTAGTAAAGGATAGAATAAGGGAAAGGGACAGTAAAACCTTACAGGTAAGGCACCGGCATCAGTTGGGGCGATTGCATAATAAAAGCTTTTGGTCTATAGCAGTGTTTTCCAGCCAGGGTGCCTCCAGCTGTTGCAAAACTACAACTCCCAGCATGTCTGGACAGCCAAAGGCTGTCCAGACACGCTAAGAGTTGTTTTGCAACAGCTGGAGGTACACTTTTTTTGGGAACACTAGACTTTCAGTGGACTTTAAGATCTGAGTGATGAGTTATGAGCTGCACCTTTTATTTATTTTAGCGACTAATTGAGTCTCTGCACCCAGATCCACACAGATCAAAACATCTGACCTGCCAGAAGTGTATTAAAAAGATAGGTGCCCCTTTATTTGGTACATTTTGCACCAGTGTACTTTTTCATACAGATCACAATAATTTCCTCCTTTTTTTTTTTTTTTTTTAGTAAACACTGAAAATTAGGCTTGTTTTATAGATATGAAAATTTGTTTACAACCCCAAAATTTCTTATTTAGTTACCGTATATACTCTAGTATAAGCCGACCCGAATATAAGCCCAGGCCCCTAATTTCACCCCAAAAACCCAGGAAAAGTTATTGACTCGACTATAAGCCTAGGGTGTGAAATACATCATCCCCCCCAATGTCATCATCCAGACCCTCATCATCATCCCCCCCTTCATCATCACCGCCTGTCAATCCCTTCTCAGTGGTCTTCTACCTGTGGACCTCCAGATGTTGCAAAACTACAACTCCCAGCATGCCCGGACAGCCATCGGCTGTCCGGGCATGCTAGGAGTTGTAGTTTTGCAACATCTGGAGGTCCACGGGTTGAAGACCACTGAGAAGGGATTGACAGGCGGAGATGGACGGCTGGGACCATCCCCCTCACATCTAAAGCCAGAAATGTTTTTTTGTTCACTCGAGTATAAGCCGAGGGGTGCTTTTTACGCACGAAAAACTCGGATTATACTCGAGTATATACGGTAATTTGCTTTTACAGCTGCTATTTTGGAGCGCTTTCCTGCTCTATTTTGAATACTTGTAGAATTGCAATACCAGAACACTTCAAACTTGGTAGCCCGGTCTCCGTAAGAAAGCAGCCATGTTGTTCTAATGTCACACAACCACTCTAAAAACTACAACTACTAATGCATCTTTGTTCTCTGTATATATCCCATGCCTTTTTTTTTGTGTAGATTATAAAGAAAAAAAATTAAAGTTGCTTTTGTAAATTGGAATGAAGCCTTTCATTCTATTCCACTGTGGAAGCAACGGGTCCTTTACCCTTGGCTAAGTGTTACTCCAGGCTCAGCCGACAATAAGCACATTGCATGGGGGTTTATTTTTAGCTACTGCAGTGACTTTTGTATTAGAGTGTAAGGTCAGATGGGGATATGGGTCATTCTCGAGTGAGAGTGCTACGCTACTGCCAGCAACACCTACGAGAGCGGCATGTCAACATACACGTGACTGGTGCATGTGGGCTCTGATAAGGAATTTTTAAAGTAAAATGCTACATGTCATGTACTACATGATCTGGAATAGGACACAATGCATCTTTCTTCATAAGATGGAAAGTTGCATGCATAATGTGCCTGCTTCTCTATTCTGGCTAAAAACAGGATGCTGTAGATCAATTGGTTATTTTATTTAATTTTTTTTAATAAAATTATTGTAAACTAAACTTTTTTTTTATTTAATTTTTTTTTTACATTTGGAGCTAAAGGAAGATGTATGCTACTATAAATCTAGATAGTGGAATAGAGTACATGGGGCAGTGTTTCAAACATGACTGAGGGGAGGGTTCAGACGTTGTGAACAGTGCCGTACTGATAATGAAGTGTTTGCAATACGCCTTACATAGCAGTCTGACATGTATTGCTTTCCCCCCCCCCCCCCCCCCCCATCCCCCCTTTTAAACATGAGTAGTTGTCTTGGCTGGTCCTGCATATGTTTCCATACACGTTAGATGGTTGTAGAGTCCCTCTGAGATCAGCAGAGCGCTCAATGATTATCTAAAGCAGCGTTTTCAAATCACTGCGCCTCCAGCTGTTACAAAACTACAAAAGCTGTCCAGGCATGCTGGGAATTGTAAATTTGCAACAGCTGAAGGCCCAGCGGTTGGGAAACTGATCTAAAGTGTGTGGCTAGCTTTAGTGGTAGAGTATCTCTCTAGCCGAGAAACGTACAAATATTTGTAATCTCATGACTGCCTTAAAGGAGTACTCTGGTGCAGAGTATTCCTGCCCGGGCTGCAAAAAAAATGAAAATAAACAATCACTCACCTTCCTGGGTTCCCGCGGAGCACCACTACAGCTGATCGGTCCTCCGGTCCATCTTCTTCATACTTCCATGTGTAACGAAGCGTCACATGGCGCTCACCCTATTATGGGCCGAGGCTGAACATTGCGGCGGCCGGCGATAGGCTGAGCGCCATGTGATGCTTCGTTACACACGGAAGTATGAAGAAGATGGACCGGAGGACCGATCAGCTGTAGTGGTGCTTCGCGGGAACCCAGGAAGGTGAGGGATGGTTTATTTTCCTTTTTTTTTTTTTTTTTTTTGCAGGACGGAGCAGGAATACTCTGCACCAGAGTACTCCTTTAAGATACACATTACACATTAGATTGTTGATCAATCGTCCAAAATAGTCTAGTTCGAATGCCTTTTTTGTGAATGGGGTCTCCTATTTCCTGGCGGCAGAATGATTAGAAAGTAAATTTCATCGGTTTCATCTTTATCACTTATAAAAAGCGTTCACTAGAAGTATCTGGTAGTGGTACATTACACGAGTGCACAGCTCAGACTAACATGCATAGATTTTTTTTATGCACATACTAATATATATAGCTAGAGATGGCGAGATATATAATTTTTTTTTTTTGTATTTTTCTTCAAAAATGATTTTTTTTTTTCTTCCCCTGTCTGATTAGAGGTGCTGTCTGTGGTGTTGTTTTGCTCTTTCCAGCTTCTTCTCCCTGCAGCTTGCGGCTCTGAGAAGCAAACTATTCCAGCACTTTGACTCGTAGCATCAACAATTTGTTCTACGACTGCTGGTATTTCAATAAACCCAGGGAATGAAAATGCACAAAATGTTCCATAAAAGGAAGTCCTCCGCAGCCGCAGATACTGGACAACATTAACAAAGTGCCCTCAGTATATGTTTTATCTCCACAAGAACAGACAAAACACTGAGCTCAGATTATTTACGTCACCAGATAATGAATCTCAGCCCCGGCCGTTAATTCTGACAGCATCTGTACTGCGCCGGCACTCTCCTCTGTAGATCACGTGGATCCAGCTATTGTGGGATCACCAGTACAGGGATATGGGCAGCAACAAGCAGACAAGAGTAACGTGTAATGTAAGCTTAGCATCTCCTGGTCAGGAAAGCTTTTAAGCACATTAGTGCTAGGTAAGGCCACAGATCTGCAGACAGGCCCTGGTAGCGTCCGTGGTGTATACGTACATTTATCCCCTCTCTAAATCTAGAATGTGTGAGTGCTACCTAAGAACACAATCCCCGCTGAAAACCTCTGTACTTACCTGCCTGCTAGTGAAGTAGGACCATTGTTGCCCACAGCAACCACTACAGCACCACTTTTTACTGACCTAATTCATTAATGGATCCCATTGCTTGTTGATATGTAGTAATGAAGGAGAATACTGGTAGATCCCTCAGCAGCACACATCAGTGTTTTATTCACTTAGGAGGAAGAACAGAGCAGCACAGCAAGAAGAAAAGCTGATCCAGCTAATTATTTGATGGCACGTACAAGGGGTTAATAAAACATACAGGTCAATAGTGCCCACCCATCCTCCTTTTATGCAGTTTTAGATGCATTTTTTTTTTAAGTTTAACAAAGGAGTAGAAACAAGAAGTATCAGTCTTTCCTTTAAGCTTTACACTTGTGTCTGAAGTGAATAGGCCTAAGCTGCAATGCTACACCCAACCTGTTTTGGAATAACTCATCTTAAAGGGGTACTCCACTGGAAAACATTTCTTTTTTTAAACAGGTGCCAGAAAGTTAAACAGATTTGTAAATTACTTTTGTTAAAAAATCTTAATCCTTCCAGTACTTATCAGCTGCTGTTATGATCTACAGGAAGTTCTTTTCTTTTTGAATTTCCTTTCTGCCTGACCACAGTGCTCTCTGCTGACACCTCTGTCCATTTTAGGAACTGTCCAGAGTAGGAGCAAATCCCCATAGAAAACCTATTCTGCTCTGAACAGTTCCTAAAATGGACAGCGGTGTCAGCAGAGTGCACTGTGGTCAGACAGAAAAGAACTTCAAAAAGAAAAGAACTTCCTGTGGATCATAATAGCAGCTAGGATTAAGATTTAATAGAAGTAATTTACAAATCTGTTTAACTTTCTGGCACCAGTTGATTTAAAAAATAAATAAATTGTGGAGTACCCCTTTAAGCACAAATCCACTAATAATCTTGTCCTTTCTGTTTCAAAATACAATTTAAATGGAGAAATAAAAGATCTTCTATATTACAGGTGATCACCCTTTGTCCCCACTGGACTGTGTCTTGGCTGTGCAATAAAGGACTGCAGCAGGGGCCTCCCCCCATTGCCCCCTCTGCAGTAGGACACCAGAATAAAGCCCTACCCCCTTAGTTTAACCCCAGTACGTTCACCAGCCGATAGGACAGATCAAGTGCAGATAAACTTGTGTTCTCCGCAGGATTTTTAGTGATATTTGTCAGTCTGGTGGATGTTCCCGAAACAGACTTTATCACCTGTGTACTTGTATTATTCATTTCTAGGTTTAGTGTTCCATAGCTGCCAACTTAATCCTGGTGCAAAATTTTAAGTCCTCCCCATGGCCACAGCGGTATAATTATGGTCTATTTACACGGCAGAATTTCCGCTTGCAGAATTCCGCCTGAAATTAAAGCCGATAGACTTCTATGGGATTCAGCACTCCCAGTCAGAATTGTGACTGCAAGTGCGGAATCCCATAGAAGTCTAAGGGCTTTAATTTGAGGTGGAAATTCTGCTGTGTGAATAGACCCTTAGTCTTCTCCACCTTCTTTTAACATTACTGTTGGCAACTATAATGCTCCTTTTAGGATATGCTCACATGTGCCGTATACACTGCAGATTTTATGGGTGGTTCAACTATTTACATTTACACAGCATAAAATATGCAGCTTATACAATACTTGTGTACATACCTTTTAAAGGGAGGGAGGACAATCCGGTAACCTTAGGACTGCAAAACATATTTGTTGTTTTGTATAACATCTTCATTTATAGTGTTAGTAGTCATCTTATGTTAATGATCTGGTAAAGCAGATCATTGGCTTCTACAGTTGTTTTGCTTTCAGCTGTGCAGTCTGGACCCCTCTGTTTTTTTATTTTTATTTTTTTACATTTTTATTTTTTGTTTGTTTTTTCTCCTTTCAGTTCATAATGCAAAACCACCCCCCGAGGTTTAGGTGGGGGATGCTGCGGAATGTGTACTGCGTCTTTTTTGTGATTTGAGAAGTCTGGTTGATTTACATGTTACTTTACCTTCCTAGGTGCCAGTTAAACATGTTTACAGAGTACTCCAGTGTCAGGAGGAAGAGCTAACCCAAATGGTGTCCACAATGTCAGACGGCTGGAAATTTGAACAGGTAAACTGGTAAAAAAAAATCATGGGAAGTTGCATGAGGCCGACAGATGCACCATATCAGTGAAGTGACATGTCCTTGCCATCATGCATCATGTTCTACGGGGGGTGGGCGTTCTCAAAGTGTTTGGCATCAAAGAGGTGACATCAAGCTTTGGTCTACGTTGGTACATACACTGACAAGTGAGCAACTTGTGTAGATGGATGGCATAATAGATAAGGTGTGATGTGGCATTACACATACATGTGCTCAGGTTTGCATTGTCCAGCCTAGTTACTGTGCGTTTTGCTCTGGTTGCAGTTTGTCAGCGTAGGTTCCATGTATGGATGCGGGCGGGATCATCAGTCAGAGTTTCTGCTCATTGTTTCAAGGGAAGTGAAAGTAGAGGAGCCCAGCCATCAGAAATGCAGCGGCGAGGTGTGTCCCTTTCTGCACACTGTACTATTCCTGACTCTTCCTTTCTGCTCCCACTATGCTACATGTACACTTGCATGGCCTTGCATACAGCACCATGGGAATACTGCCAATGGGTGGCGGGGGGCAGGCAATGTTTGTGTCGCTGAACCCACTGACTACTTTACTTTTATTTTATTTTTTTAAAGCTTGGATATGGTGCTTTTTTCTCAGCTGGTCTACTATGGAACTCATATACATTGCCTTTTTACTTGGTTATCTTGTTTAAAGTCTTAAAGGGAAAGTGTGGGCACAAAGCCCAGTTAGGTAGTCATGGGGGCGGTCCTGTCAGCTGCTTCCTGTCCAGCCTGCCCATTGTAAGGCTAGGTTAAGACTACGGAATCTCCGGGCAGAAAATTTCCGCCCGGAGAACCCGAGTGCGGCCAGCGCTGACTGAATCAGTCGGCGCTAGGACCGCGCGGACACTGCA
Organism: Hyla sarda; assembly: GCF_029499605.1. Taxonomy (NCBI): domain Eukaryota; kingdom Metazoa; phylum Chordata; class Amphibia; order Anura; family Hylidae; genus Hyla; species Hyla sarda. Next base: position 193,135,918 of record NC_079196.1, on the reverse strand, counting down.
ATCTCCAATAGACTGCAATGTGTTCCGTGCGGATTTCCGCCCGAAGAAAGAGCAACGCCTTTCTTCAGGCGGAAATTTCCAAGCGGATTTTCCGTTCAAAAATTCCGCTTCACAAATTCCGAAGTTTGAATTTGTGAACGGAAAACCATTCACTACACTATACATTTTAGCAAGCGGAATTTCCACCTGCAATTACAAAGCAAAATTGCAGGTGGAAATCCCGTAGTCTGAACCTAGCCTAAAAGGTCTCTCCCTACCTGTGTATAGGGAAGAGACACATCACTCTGGTGGGGTGAAGAACAGCCGCGGGGACCTATCCAATGACTACTTACATGCTGCATATTTAAACTGATTGTTCTCAAACAACTGAGTGTTTTAGAGTAAATCCGCATTACAGCATCCTGCTCCCTGCACTTGTTTCATGCTGCTCGCACTTAGAAGCAGCATAAAACTGGTGACTGGTTCCTTATTTTACCATCAAATTCTTCCCTCCCCGGTAGCCGTCAGTGTCCATCTGTGTCATCGGGTTATGGTAGAAGAATAATAAAGCACAGTAGTTTTATACAGGGCTCAATTTGTATATATTGAATACATGTAACTGACTACAATACCAAAATACAAGAACCAAAAGGTTTTGGTATCTCTGTACTGGTTAGTGGGCAGCACTGTGGTCTCCATTGATATTTGATGACAGGGTAGTTTAATGGCAGAAACGCCCCCCCCCCCCCCCCCATACTGTTAGACAAGTCAGGTTAGGTACAGGTAGAGATGAGCGGACCTACAGTAAATTCGATTCGTCACGAACTTCTCGGCTCGGCAGTTGATGCTGCATAAATGAGTTCAGCTTTCCGGTGCTCCCGTGGGCTGGAAAGGTGGATACAGTCCTAGGAGACTCTTTCCTAGGAATGTATCCACCTTTTCCAGCCCACCGGAGCACCGGAAAGCTGAACTAATTTATGCAGGAAAAGTCAGCAACCGCCGAGCTGAGAAGTTCGTGACGAATCAAATTTACTGTAAGTTCGCTCATCTCTAGGTACAGGCTACAATTACGTTGTCTCGACCAGTGTTTCCCAACCAGGCTGCCTCCAGCTGTTGCAAAACTACAACTCCCAGCATGCCTGGACAGCCGAAGGCTGTCCAGGCATGCTGGGAGTTGTAGTTTTGCAACAGCTGGAGGCACCCTGGTTGGGAAACACTGGTCTAGTCAGTAATGTTGCGTTAGAATGGATTGTCATAATAGACATTGTCATAATACAGAGGTCCCCCTCACTTTGAGTGGAGAACTGGACCTGGCACACCAGCCCCATTCATGCAGATTCTTCTGAATTGTCACAATGTTTATAAGCTTTCCTTCCAATGGCGGCTTATAAAGTAAACCTCTGGATCTCGGCACCACCCCAGAGTGCAGATCCACAGGCTTTCCTTTATAGAAAAATGCATTGTCCTGCTGAGACAACTATATACTGTTGTACAAATGTATAGGCTTAGGTGTTCAAATTATTGCCAAAAGTACGATGTAGAAATTTGGCAACGCATTGCTGACCAAACAGAATGGTAAATACACGGGGATAAAGTAAGAAAATACTACTGTATCTGGCAGCGGAGAGTTAAAGCTACCATAAAAGATGTTAAGCCCTGGCCAAAAATTCAGCTATACATGTGGGTGTAAAAACCTGGATGCGGTAAAGGAATTTTTCCCTTCCCTTGCTGAGAAATACTGGTTGTATACCCAGGTTGCTGCTATGATGTCCGTTCAAGCAAGACTAGGTTCACATCGCGATTTAACCATCCGATTATCGGAGGGTAAAATCGGACGAAATCTGATTGCAAAAAATCGTATACAATCGTATGTAAAAATATCTTTGCTATCCGATTTTAAAATTGTATTCAAAAATCGTACAGATGAAAATTCCATCCGATTTTTTTTTTTCAATAAATTTTTTTCAATAAAAATCTGATCTTTTAAATTATGTACGCCAATGGCAATAAAGTTTTAGATATTTGAAGTGTACGTGTTTTGAAGTCTACTGCGCATGCGTACAAAAAAAAATCGTGTGCGATTAATCTGATACAATCTCACAGTCACACGATTCCATGCGATTTACATAGTCATCAATAATAAACAAATCGGACACTATTTCAATGCAATTTGGAATCTGGATGAAAAATCGTGGTCAACCACGATTTTACCTCCGATCTTAAATTGTGCAAAATCGGATGCGGATCAAAACTGATGCATTTGTTGTCTATCATTAATGAATGGAAGTCAATGGATATGACCTGGCGTGCAGATTTGTACGATTCCAAAGTTAAAAATCGTGAGAAGTAGGATGGTGAAATCGTGATGTGAATGGCACCCTAAGTCATACACGAGGAAGGATCAGATGTTCAAGTTGTCACTTTTTACTGCTTAGTAGCCGTGACTTAGATAATTCTGGTTGGCCTCATAGGACCTCAGTAAGTGTAACGCTGGCCGTGCATTAGAGACAAGTTAGTAGGACTTTACTTTGATGGCCTGTCAGTTCTTCTACGGTGAGGGGAAAGGGATTGGACATGTCTGATTTCAGTATTCCTGATCCTTTGTTTGGGAGATAAGCAGCTGCCAGTTTGCGTTTAGAGAAATGGCTGTGGGCCATGTGAGGTCAGCCGCTGCTATACCAGCAGATCCGTAAATCCCTGATTCATTTAAACAATCTAATCAAGTGAAACTCGTGATGTCACATCCTGCGGGGCGTTTATGTTGCTGATCCTTGCGTTTGTTTGCTTCCACTTATGTCTTCATTGCAAACGCTTGATTTGCTCGTGACTCATCATCTTTTACTTCATTTGTCTTCTCTTTAAGCTTGTCAGCATCGGTTCTTCCTATAACTATGGAAATGAAGATCAAGCAGAGTTCTTGTGTGTGGTCTCAAAAGAGTTGCACAATACTTCATATGGCACTACTAGTGAACCTAGTGAAAAGGCAAAGGTAAGTCTTGTGTCCTGGGGGATTGTGCAGAGGGGCGTTTGCTTCAACCTTTCTATTCCTGTTTAAGGGTAAGTTCACACATACACAGATTTGATGCGCAGGATTTTCTGCTGCGGATTTCAATGTAAACTAAATGACTGACCACAGCTTCTAATCTGCAGTTACAAATCCAGCGCATCAAATCTGCGCAGTATCCTGTATGTGTGAGTGTACCCTAAGAGTCTATTCACACGTACAATATTCTGCGCAGATTTGATGCGCAGGATTTCAAGCTGTGTCGAGTTTACATTTAAATCTTCAGCAGAAAATCCTGTGTCAAATCTGCACAGAATACTGTACGTGTGAATAGACCCTAAAGAGGTATTTTCACTTTATGATGTTGTTCTCTAGCCATAAAGGGGGGGTCTGACTGATAGAAGACCCCACCGCTGCTGATCACCAAAGTGGAGAAATGTCCCCTGAAATTAGAGAACAGACTGTGTGGCCAGCACTCTATTCATTGTCTGTGGACCAGCATTTTGTAATGCTTAGATTCCAAACTTCGCCTAGCGCCGCTCCATAGACCATGAAAACAGTGCTGACCATGCATGTTCGGTTTTGTCTTTGCATTGCGGGGACATTTCTACTCTAATTTGCTCGGCAGGGATCCTGGCAGTCATACCCCCCACCAATGATCCTAGTCATCCCCTGTCCTATGGATAGTAGATAACATTAAAGTGACACTATATAAATGGATGAGATGAATAAAACCAACATCGTTCTTGTCTAAGGTAGCACTAGACAAAGGTAGCACTGTTTCTATTGCAAAAGCAGATCTTTTTGTCATACAACCCATTTATCAACATATCCATGCAAAATTTTCTTAAAGCTTTTAAGAGCACAGGTCCAATCTTATGTTTTTTTTATTTTATTTATTAATTTTTTTGGACATGGTGCCAAATTGGCTGTTCAACAAAACTTCATGTTATCACTATACAGTGGTCCCTCAACATATGATAGTAATCTGTTCCAAATGGACCATCGTTTGTTGAAACCATCGTATGGTGAGGGATCCGTGCAATGTAAAGTATAGGACAGTGGTCTTCAACCTGCGGACCTCCAGATGTTGCAAAACTACATCACTGCCCGGACAGCCAACGGCTGTCCGGGCATGCTGGGAGTTGTAGTTTTGCAACATCTTGAGGTCCGCAGGTTGAAGACCACTGGTATTGGAGGTTATACTCACGTGTCCCTGCCGCTCCGGACCGTCACCACTCCGGGGCGTCCCCGACGCTCCGGCAAGGGCTCTGCTTCCCCGACATCCTCGCTCTCCGTCGCCGCCATCACGTCGCTACGCACGCCGCTCCTATTGGATGACGGGATGGTGTGCGCAGCAACGTCATGACGACGATGGAGAGCGCCGATGATGCAGGGGATCCCGAAGAGGACGCGCCGGAGCCCGAGGACAGGTAAGTGATAGTCAGCGGACCACACGGGGCACCGTAAACGGCTATCCGGTGGCAGCTGAAGCAGTCTGCGCTGCCGGATAGCCGTTTATGCAATGGCCCTGACATACAAAAGCATCGTATGGTGATGCTGCCTTCAACATGCGATGGCCTCTGAGAGGCCATCGTATGTTGAAATGATCGTATGTCGGGGCCATCGTAGGTCATGGGGTCACTGTACTTGTTTCCACTGCAAAATTAAGTGCACGGCATATGAGGGACTGTAACCCAAAAAATGTCTGCAAATGGCAGAAAAGGCTAAAAAGTCTGAAACTTCGGGGGGGGGGGGGGGGGGGGGAGGAGAGGTTTAAGCTTAGTGACTCTACTTTTGAGCTTCAAAATAAACTATGCACACAGCCTTATAGGGGGAGATTTATCCAATTATTCAGACGGCAGAATTACCAATGATCAACCAAGCTGACTGAAACCATTTGCACCGTATCCTAAAGGAATCCTGTCACGGTAAACAGTTTGGTCTGTCAGCACCATGCTATAGAGCAGGCGGGGCTGAGCAAATCAATGTAAAGTTTGCTGGGGGGTTGGGGGTAGGGGGGGGGGGGGGGGAGTATAACTTGTTGACTAAAATCTCTGCTCATTCTGGGCTCAGGAGTCCAGTGGGCGGTACTAATCAGTGACAACTTATCTGTTTTGCATCTTTTACTGGCATGGCGGTCAATCACTGATTAGGACTGCCTCCTTGACTTCTAATCTCAGCATTAGTAAAGAGTTTATTTAGAAGATTAAAGGGGTACTCCACTGCCCCAGTGTCCAGAACATTTAGTTCCGAATGCTGGGTACGGGCTGCAGGGGTCGTGACGTCACACCACGCCCCCTCAATGCAAATCTATGGGAGGGGGAATGATGTATGTCACGCCCCCTCCCATAGACTTGCATTGAGGGGGTGTGACGTCATGAGGGGCGTGGCCGTGACAACCCCCGCACCCAGTATTCTGAACTAAACGTTCTGGACGCTGGGGCAATGGAGTACCCCTTTAAGTTCTACTGAATCTTCTTACACAAGGCTATTGATCATCCTGATCTGCTCTATAACATGTCTGCACATTGGCTGCCATTTTTGTGGTGACAAGTTCCCAGTGTGTATAAGGGTATGTTCACACAAGCGGATTTCTTTTGCAGGTTTTCCGCTGCGTATTTGAAAGTGGGCGGGCTCTTCTCGGCTGTCCTCAGCAGATTTTCCACAGTGGAATTTACGCTGCGGAAAATCCGCCGCAGTCCCTACTGACTTCAATGGGGCTTGCGGCGGAAATTCCGCCACGGGAAATCTGCTGCGGACAGCCGAGAAGAGCCCGCCCACTTTCAAATACGCAGCGGAAAACCCACAAAAGAAATCCGCTTGTGTGAACCTAAGGCACATCACGCCATTAGTCACAAGCACTGATCAGTACTTCTCCCATCACCAGACCTGACCAGGTCTCCAGATCTCTTGCTGTGACTTCCGCTAATCCTGTTTTGCCACCATCCTAATGAATGGTTTATGCTGTATACACAATAAGGCGTTTCCGTCCGGTCACCATCACTTACGATACAATTTTGGGAAATGCCTTCAATTATTTTCTTGCTTTCTTCTCTTCGGCCTCCAGGCAAACAGGTTTCTCATACAGGCCAGCATCTAACAATGCCTTTCCATTTATTAAAGATATCCTAACATTTATAGCCTAGTCATACAGCATGCCACAAAAGCCAAAAATCTAGGTTCCACATTGGAGTCTGGGGGGTGGGGGGTTGGGGGGGGAGATATTTATTAAAACATGTGCAGAGCTTAAAGTTGCTGAGTTGCCCATAGCAACCAATCAGATCGCTTCTTTCATTTTTCACAGGTCTCTTTAAAAAGGAAAGCAGCGATCTGATTGGTTGCTATGGGCAACTCAGCAACTTTTCCTCTGAACAGGTTTTGATGAATCTCCCCCTAGTTTTCCATCTTTTGCCAATTCAGTAGTTTTATTCCCATTAAACCTGGTGGAGACGGCTGTGTACAATAGGTGAGGGTCCCAATACTGACAGAGTGATGTATATGGCTTATGTGGGCAAACGCCAAGCTGCAAGGAAAATGTAGTATTAAAGGTTTCCCAACTAGTGTGACTCCAGCTGTTGCAAAACTACAACTTCCATACTGGAAGTTGTAGTTTTGCAACAGCTAGAGGCATACTGGTTGGTTCACCAGAACATGAGCCATTCTTAAAGGGGTACTCCGGCGAAAAACATCTTATCCCCTATCCAAAGGACCCTGCGATCTCGGGGCTTGCAGCAGCGGCGTTCGGAACACTCAAGCTTGAAGCTTCATGCCACGCCCCCTTCATTCATGTCTATAGGAGGGGGCGTGATGACCGGGGTGCCGTGCCAGGGATTGCGCGGGTCCCCAGCGGTGGGACCCCCGCGATCAGACATCTTTTCCCCTAGAGGAGATGTTTTTATTCACCAGAGTACCCCTTTAAAAGAGATCCTGATCAGGGGACACCACTTGACTTCCATGTGATCTTATGGGGCATATAGATTAGGAGTTTGGTATGAGACAATGACCTTAAGGCAATATTCACACGTAAGAAAACTTGCTGCAGAAATTTCTGTAAGCGAAAATCTTTCTATGGGTACGTTCACACGCGCAGATTTTCAGCGTATTTTACGCTGCAGATCCGCTGGTGAAGGCCCGCTCTATGCTGGCTTTACATGTGCCTGCTCGTAGCGGCAATACGCCGCTACCAGCAGGCACACTGCGGTGTGCGAGTCGCAGTATACTCGCACATCGCGGGAGCTCTCTGCCTAGCTCAGAGCAGGGAGAGCGGCCACGATGTGCGAGTACGCCGTGCACATTGCTGCAGTGTGTCTGCTCGTAGCAGCGTATTGCCGCAACCAGCAGGCACATGTAAAGCCAGCATAGAGCGGGGCCTTCACCAGCGGATCCGCAGCTAAATACGCTGCAAAAATCTGCGCCTGTGAAATTACCCTAATACAACTCTATGGGCTTGTGCTTGCATCATGGGGATTGATTCTGCAAAATCCATTCAGGCGTGTGGGACACTTGCAGAAAACTTTTCAACAATTTTGACAAATGTGAATTCACCCTTAGGACAGGGTCACAGGGGGCGCATCCGCAGCAAATTCCTGCTGCGGACGTGCCGACAGCAGTCACAGAGGGACAACAGAGCGAGCTCCCTGCTGCAGCAGGTTAGCTTTGTGTATCCGCTCATAGCGGCGGATTTCTACAGGAGGAGCCGGGTGCTCACACTGCAGTCCCTCTGACTGCTGTCGACGCATCTGCAGAGGCGTCCCGTGTGACCCTGCCCGTGGGGTACATTCACACGTACAGGATCTGCTGCATATTTTCTGCAGCTGATTTTTCTACCTACCGTATTTATCGGGGTATACCACGCACCGGCCTATAACACGCATCCTCATTTTACCAAGGATATTTGGGTAAAAAAACGTTTTTTACCCAAATATCCATGGTAAAATGAGGGTGCATGTGTGCGCGTGTATACCCCGATACATCCCCAGGAAAGGCAGGGGGAGAGAGGCCGTCGCTGCCCGCTTCTCTCCCCCTACCTTTCCTGGGGTCTAGAGCCCTGCTGCCGGCCCTTCTCTCCCCCTGGCTATCGGCGCCGCTGCCCGTTCTGTCCCCCTGACTATCGGTACCGGCGCCCCATTGCCGGCGCCGACAGCCAGAGGGAGAGAAGGGCCGGCAGCAGGGCTCTAGACCCCAGGAAAGGCAGGGGGAGAGAAGCGTGCAGCAACGGCCTCTCTCCCCCTGCCTTTCCTGGGGGTGTATCGGCGTATAACACGCACATAGTTTAGGCTAAAAATTTTAGCCTAAAAAGTGCGTGTTATACGCCGATAAATACGGTATTTAAATCAATGGGTAGCAAAATCAACAGCAAGAAAAATTAGCAGGAGATTCTTAATGTTTGAATGTACCCTTAAAGGATATTTTCACCTTTTGAACATTGTGCGTACAGTGTTCTGTTATCTATTGGGCTACTGATGGGGAGGAGCGGGTTTGTATGAAGACTCCAATAATAATCACTTCCGTTACCTGTCAAGATTTTATAAGGGGCACATACTTTCCTAGACTTCTGGTTTGGTGGCACGCAGACTAGTTTGTTAATTGCATGGGCTACATAGTAGGAGTATATAATATGGGCTATGTAGTAGGAGTATATAATATGGGCTATATAGTAGGAGTATATAAAAATATATAGATACTTAAAGAGAGATTATTTGTGTATATATGGATATGTATGTATGTAGATGGATGGATGTGATGGAAGGGCATGGGAGGGATGTGATGGAAGGGCATGGGAGGGATGTGATGGAAGGGCATGGGAGGGATGTGATGGAAGGGCATGGGAGGGATGTGATGGAAGGGCATGGGAGGGATGTGATGGAAGGGCATGGGAGGGATGTGATGGAAGGGCATGGGATGGATGTGATGGAAGGGCATGGGATGGATGTGATGGAAGGGCATGGGATGGATGTGATGGAAGGGCATGGGATGGATGGGATGGAAGGGCATGGGATGGATGGGATGGAAGGGCATGGGATGGATGGGATGGAAGGGCATGGGATGGATGGCATGGAAGGGCATGGGATGGATGGGATGGAAGGGCATGGGATGGATGGGATGGAAGGGCATGGGATGGATGGGATGGAAGGGCATGGGATGGATGGGATGGAAGGGCATGGGATGGATGGGATGGAAGGGCATGGGATGGATGGGATGGAAGGGCATGGGATGGATGGGATGGAAGGGCATGGGATGGATGGGATGGAAGGGCATGGGATGGATGGGATGGAAGGGCATGGGATGGATGGGATGGAAGGGCATGGGATGGATGGGATGGAAGGGCATGGGATGGATGGGATGGAAGGGCATGGGATGGATGGGATGGAAGGGCATGGGATGGATGGGATGGATGGGATGGAAGGGCATGGGATGGATGGGATGGAAGGGCATGGGATGGATGGGATGGAAGGGCATGGGATGGATGGGATGGAAGGGCATGGGATGGATGGGATGGAAGGGCATGGGATGGATGGGATGGAAGGGCATGGGATGGATGGGATGGATGGGATGGATGGGATGGATGGGATGGAAGGGCATGGGATGGATGGGATGGAAGGGCATGGGATGGATGGGATGGAAGGGCATGGGATGGGATGGAAGGGCATGGGATGGATGGGATGGGATGGAAGGGCATGGGATGGAAGGGCATGGGATGGATGGGATGGGATGGAAGGGCATGGGATGGATGGGATGGGATGGAAGGGCATGGGATGGATGGGATGGGATGGAAGGGCATGGGATGGATGGGATGGGATGGAAGGGCATGGGATGGATGGGATGGGATGGAAGGGCATGGGATGGATGGGATGGAAGGGCATGGGATGGATGGGATGGAAGGGCATGGGATGGATGGGATGGGATGGAAGGGCATGGGATGGATGGGATGGGATGGAAGGGCATGGGATGGATGGGATGGGATGGAAGGGCATGGGATGGATGGGATGGAAGGGCATGGGATGGATGGGATGGGATGGAAGGGCATGGGATGGATGGGATGGGATGGAAGGGCATGGGATGGATGGGATGGGATGGAAGGGCATGGGATGGATGGGATGGATGGGAGGGCATGGGATGGATGGGATGGATGGGAGGGCATGGGATGGATGGGAGGGCTTGGGAGGGCATGGGATGGATGGGAGGGCATGGGATGGATGGGAGGGCATGGGATGGATGGGAGGGCATGGGATGGATGGGAGGGCATGGGATGGATGGGATGGGAGGGCATGGGATGGATGGGATGGGAGGGCATGGGATGGATGGGATGGGAGGGAAGGGAATGGGATGGGATGGGAGGGCATGGGATGGATGGGATGGGAGGGAAGGGAATGGGATGGGATGGGAGGGAATGGAATGGGATGGAAGGGGATGGATGTGGGATGGATGTGGGATGGATGTGGGATGGGATGGAAGGGGATGGATGGGATGGATATGATGGAATGGATATTTATATATTTGGGGGTATTAATATATGTATAGAGAGGGAAAGATATAGAAAATTAAATAAAAAAAATATTTTATTATATACTCCTACTAGCAGAATGGTCCCTGGGGCAAGAAGCCCCCAAAGAAATCTAAAGCAACTTCAGGGAAACGTAACTCCCTGCAGTTGGCCTTGTAGTCCAGTGTCTCCCAACCTGTGGCCCTGCATCTCCACCATGCCCGCATTTTATTCGGTTTGAGAGGGCATGACAGGAGTTTTTCAGCAGCTGGCAGGCCACGGGTTTAAGTAGACCATTGTAGCCACTTAGTAATTTATTTGCTGCCATTTAAAGCCTGTAGTTTACTGTTTTAGTGCAGCATTTAGTGAAATTGTATGTAATGCAGATAAAATGCTGTGTATGAAGCTCATCGATGATGCCCATATCGCATGCTTTACATAACAAAGCCCCGGGTTGTTCTCAGTGCATCCCCCTTCTTAGTGCATTTGTGCTTATAGTCTTTCTGTTCTTTCGTTTGCACTTACAAGTTTTTGTGTTTTTCCGCTCCTTTTTCTTTACACATGCATGCTGCATGCTGGTACAGAGTGAGGACGAAGAGACGGATTACGATATGAATGACTCTGATTAAGTTATAAGTTACTGGTGAGCGTTAGCTTTCCTGACTCCCCTCTGCTCCCCAGATTTGCTCCTGATCCTTCACTGATCCTCCCAGTACACTCTCACCCATTCTCCTTGGTATCTGAACACTTTCTGCACCATGGGGGAAAAAAAACAGAGGCTGCACCCAGTTCACAGGGATTTGGTCATTCCTAGAGATGAGCGAACTTACAGTAAATTCGATTCGTCACGAACTTCTCGGCTCGGCTGTTGCTGACTTTTCCTGCATAAATTAGTTCAGCTTTCCGGTGCTCCGGTGGGCTAGAAAAGGTGGATACATTCCTAGGAAAGAGTCTCCTAGGACTGTATCCACCTTTTCCAGCCCACAGGAGCACCGGAAAGCTGAACTAATTTATGCAGGAAAAGTCATCAACTGCTGAGCCGAGAAGTTCATGACGAATCAAATTTACTGTAAGTTCACTCATCTCTAGTCATTCCTTTCCTGTTTATATGATCACTATAGACTACTGTCCTGCCTTGTCCATCGACCATGTAGTAGCTGTATCTATAGACCAGTGTTTCCCAACCAGGGTGCCTCCAGCTGTTGCAAAACTACAACTCCCAGCATGCCCGGACAGCCAACGGCTGTCCGGGCATGCTGGGAATTGTAGTTTTGCAACAGCTGGAGGCACCCTGGTTGGGAAACACTACTATAGATTCTGATCTTCTACAGAGATCCTGAGAACTAAGCACATTAAAGGATTGTCAGGAGTTGTCATAACTCACGTTGGTGAATGCAGCAGCTTATCGTTGCTTCTTATGGAGGTGCTGAGACAACTCTGTATAATACCTATGACTGCAAGCAAAAGTGTCTATAGTCCAGCTCACTCCCTCAGCCCGTCGCGCCAGGACCGGCGTGGGCAGCACCGACTGGAAACAACGAACAAAGGCAAGGTGTCCAGCGCGAGTATCAGAAGGCAGGATGTTTATTCCAATAAAAGCTACAAAGACCAGGAGAACATGACAGGGTGACGCGTTTCGGTCCTAAGACTGGACCTTAATACCTATGACTGGAATAGTGTGTATTGCATCAGACCAACAAAATCGCAATGTAAGGTACTGACTGCCCCAAAATCTGCTGAGCCCAACAAGACCGCTGCTCTGGTTAAACGTTTCTGCGAAGGAGACGGCAGTCGGCACTGTATGTGAAAACAAGGCTGTAAAAGAGAAATTCTGTTTAAATCAGACAATACAGGATGAAGAGAATATTTGGCACACCAGCCCTCTGAATGCTGGGAAGCACTCCTTGTCCCATATGGGAGAGTTTGGTGTGAACCCAGTCACACCCAATATTAGTTTAGCCTTAACTATACACCCTCTGTATAAGACAGCGGAAATATTACTAGATATCGCAATAAATCTGAGCCTCAAGGGCTCCTAGGAGGCAGAAGGTCCCTAAGATATGTTTAAAGGGGTTATCCAGGAAAAAAATGGTTTTTATATCAACTGGCTACAGAAAGTTAGAGATTTGTAAATTACTTCTATTTAAAAAAAAATATTAATCCTTCCAGTAGTTATCAGCTGCTGAAGCCGAGTTGTTCTTTTCTGTCTGACAACAGTCCTCTCTGCTGACACCTCTGTCCTGTCTCAGGAACTGTCCAGAGTAAGAGAAAAACCCCATAGAAAACCTCTCCACTTTTGCACAGTTCCCTAGACAGGTGTCAGCAGAGAGCACTGTTAGACAGAAAAGAACAAATCTACTTCAGCAGCTGATAACTACTGGAAGGATTAAGATTTTTTTTTTTAATTAGAAGTAATTTACAATTCGGTTTAACTTTCTGGAGCTAGTTGATGTAAAAAATTTTTTTTCCTTGAATACCCCTTTAAGAACCTTGGTTTTAGTTGAGGAGATTGTAGCCTGTCCTTAACCTCAAAGGTGGTGAAGCGGAGCAGCAATACGATATAAACACAAGGTAGGTCCACATCCACTTCCGGGTGCTGAAGAGTTTAAACTCTTAAGGGGGCACCAGAGTGCTGAAGTGTGGCCCTCAAGAATTGCCCCTCCGCACGGTGAAATTTCCGAGGCAGAGGTTTAGGCGATCGTGTTAACAGTGCAGCAAAATCCCATGGAATTCAATGGGACTCTGCTGCAGTGGAATGTCCGTGCATAATATTCCTGTGGAATTCCGCCATCAAGTACCACCCTGCATTTTAAATAGTGTGTTTTTATATTTTTTTTTATTTAAATAAAGAACTAGGGATTAAACTAAATAAATTCAGTTGTCTGAAGTCCTGGACAAAGATTGGCGCTATCCTGGGAAAACAAAAATGTGGACGTTCAACAGACTAGCATTCATTTGACAATAGATTTATCCCTTAAGGACTCTTTTTAAATAGGGATGTACTTCTATGTACTGTAAAATGGCTAATAGGTTTTAATGTGCTTACGTGGGAAATTGCAATTGAGAATGACCGACTTCTGAATAGTTCTGTTCATCTATCGAACCTCTTTCTGCACAACAGTAAAACTGCTGACAAACCAAGAATCTCCTTCCATAGGTCTTGGTTTAAGTGAATATCTACTCTTGTCTGTGACAACTGCAAAAGTGTGGTACAGAGAAAACTGTCTTTAATACATAGAGAGAAGGTAGAAGCCACAGCCAGGCTCCTCCAGATACACTGCAAAAAAACCAAAAATGTAGCCAGCACCTAAACCCAATACACGGGTGCACGCTGCTGTGGCAAGTACAAAACATGTAAAAAATGGCGGCAGCACACACGGAGGTGGCCTGGGTGACATGCTGGATCCACTAACAACCCAAAACCACCTCCTGTGAAATAGGGGAGGGAATGCACGGCTACAGAGGGAGCCACTCCCCCCAAATTGCACAGCAAAAACAAAAATGTAGCCAGCACCTAAACCCAATACACGGGTGCACGCTGCTGTGGCAAGTACAAACATGTAAAAAAAGAAAATGGCAGCAGCACACTTGGTAAACAAAATGGAGGCTCTTAGCGCACTTTAAAAAAAAAAACAAAGGGATCAAGCATGTTGAATGCCAATATACCTGACCCTTCTCTTCCTAGACATCTACCATTAAAGGGGTAGAGTGGAAAACAATTAATTTTATATATTTTTTTCAAATCAACTGGTGCCAGAAAGTTAAACAGATTTGTAAATTACTTCTATTAAAAAATCATAATTCTTCCGCTACTTATCAGCTGCTGAATACTACAGAAGTTCTTTTCTTTTTGGATTTCCTTTCTGTCTGACCACAGTGCTCTCTGCTGACACCTCTGTGTCATGAACTGTCTAGAGCAGGATAGGTTTGCCATGGGGATTTGCTCTTACTCTGACCAGTTCCTGACACGGACAGAGGTGTCAGCAGAGAGCAGTGTGGTCAGACAGAAAAGAACAACTCAACTTCCTCTTTTCTTAGTCATTTACAAATCTGTTTAACTTTCTGAAACCAGTTGATATGAAAAAAATGGTTTTCCACCGGAGTACCCCCCTTTATGGGAGTGTCAGGAGGCCAGCATATACATTTGCTGCTTGGCTGATCCCTCAAAGATCCAATTTCCCTGGTACCCGGTTTGTTTAGGTGGTTATTTTTGCTGGGCCTATTGGTTCCTTATCTCCTGGGAGTGAGGTCTTACTCAGCTGTCTCCTCCATTCTTCATTGTCATAGCCTGATCGATCATTCTCACTTTTTTTGGTTTGACGTGCTAAGTGTTTACATACTCCCCCAACAGGTTCTCCCCTGATGATGCCATTTCAGGTGAAAGAAAGGCGTAGAGGGGGGGGGGGGGGGGGTTGGGAGTTATATTTCAACTTAGAAAAACGAGTGAGTGACTTGACTCTCTATAGCTTCCTCTTGTAAATGGGACAATATATTGTGACTTTCATCATCTAGGCTACATTCACACTGGGCATGTGGTAGGTGCTCTACAATATACCTATCTTGTTTCTTTTTGCACTCTAGAGGTTACCTTTTTATTAATTACGGTACACTGTTTAAATCACAAGCGTGTAAATAAAAATCCTTTGTGCAGGAAGTATTAGGGACTTTGATACGTATCCCACCAGAAATCTAATGTAACACAATGCCTCCAACACATCTAAAAGTACCTGGCACGGCCCTTGGGTAAGAGTGGTGCTGTTTCCCAGGGGTGAGAGCAGACCCCCAATTTTTTTTTCTTAACCTAGATGGTCCCTGTACTGTCTGTAGCTACCAGTAGACCTGTTTGTTGCTGTCATGTGTTTTTTATAGTTTATAGGTTCCTTAATGTTACCTCATTGGTTCACTTCTCCCACATTTAACTTGTCTATCCCTAATATTGTCTTTCAGATCCTGCAGGAGAGAGGCTCCCGAATGTGAAGAGTTTTGAAAGAAGATAGATCTATATATTTTTTTTTTTTTCCGTTCATTACTTTTTTTAGTTTATTTTTTTATTTTGTCCCAAGTAAGCAATGATATGGCAGAGAATCTCCACTGTAACAAGTCACCACAACATGTCTGCTTTCAGAGTAGCGTTTCTTGGGCTGTCCTGAAGTCTGTATACTGTACTTGTGGTGGAAGAGTCAGTGTTTCATGGGGGACTTGGTGTCGGAGAGGAACTTTACAGTGGGTCTATTATAATGTATCTCTTTCCTAGTTTTTAATGTTATTTTTTCCATTATTCTAGAACCTTTTTGTACATCGGTGGTATTACAGCCGGGGTGACCTGCCCTAAGTCTAACACGTTGACTAGAGATGAGCGAACTTACAGTAAATTCGATTCGTCACGAACTTCTCGGCTCGGCAGTTGATGACTTATCCTGCGTAAATTAGTTCAGCTTTCAGGTGCTCCGGTGGGCTGGAAAAGGTGGATACAGTCCTAGGAGACTCTTTCCCAGGAATGTATCCACCTTTTCCAGCCCACCGGAGCACCTGAAGGCTGAACTAATTTACGCAGGATAATTCATCAACTGCCGAGCCGAGAAGTTCGTGACAAATCGAATTTACTGTAAGTTCGCTCATCTCTAACGTTGACCTTGATGCCATCCTTTACACTTTGTACTTTGACACTACATACGACCCACATACATATTTTTTTTTTTTTTTTTTACTATGATGCATCTTTTGCTTGAAACTCTTAAGCCAGTGTCCTCCACCGCGACACATTCTTCTAAGGTCGACCCCTATTCTTAGTAGATAAGCAAAGAGGCTTGTCACGTGTTATCTGCACTTGTCTATTGCTGCATAAGGTTTCTTCCGTAGAAACACTACTTCCTTGGCAGAAGTTTCGAGTAAAACAAACTAAAATTAAATATAAAATAATATAAAATATATATATATATATATATATATATATATATATATATATATATATATATATATATATATATATATATATATATATATATATATATATATATATATATATATAATTTTATATTTTATTTTTGTGATTTAAATGTATTATATTATCTTCTTTGCAGACTGCGTCTTGGCATATTGCATGTTCAGAAAAGAGTGGATTATAAAAACAACAAAAAAATCCCTCTTTATTACAGGCAAACTTTTTAAGAAAGTGTTTCTTTTTTCTATAAAGCGGCGGTGGAAGAAATATTCACTGTAGAAATTGGGATATCTGCCCATAATGAATTAATCTTAATATGACTGCCTAGATCCACTGTAGATCTTGGGACTTGTATATTCTTCCAGACCAGGGTTTCCCAACCAGGGTGCCTCCAGCTGTTGCAAAACTACACCTCCGGGCATGCTGGGAGGTGTAGTTTTGCAACAGCTGGAGACACATTCTAAAAACACTGCGAGGGTGCGTTCACACGCTAGTAACTAGCAATGGGTTGCCCGCTGCGAGTTACGCTACCATTCATTTGAATGGGTCCGTGGACAGTCCGCAAATCTGACACTATTGTGGACTGTCTGTGGACCCGTTTAAATCAATGGTAGCGTAACTCGCAGCGGGCAACCCGCTGTTAGTAATAGCGTGTAAACGCACCCCTATAGAGCATGGACTCCTGTAAAATACTTTTAACACTACAGCTATTATTACTATATAAGTGTTCCCCCCCCCCAATGTGTGGCCCTCCAGATGGGTCAAAACTACAACGCCCATCATGCCATGATAGGAGTTGTAGTTTTGCAACAGCCACAGATTTGGAAGCACTGCAACAAGAGGACCCCAAATCCTGTGAGTTCTGTATCCTATGTTTAACCCTCTACTTATCATTAAAAAGTTTTTTGTTTTTTGCATATTTTTATTTATTTTTTATAGGGTATATTTATCAATAACGACTAACAAAATGGCTGCCTCGGCTGTATAGAATGGACAGGTGTACACCGCACACGGTCACAATACCATTAGGCCTATCGGACACCCCTCTGGTTGGGTTTGACATTACCTATATGAAGTATATGGCGGCACCTTTTTACTGACACAATGGGGCAGTTTTATGAAAAAAGTCTTTGACCACAGCGACCACTCATAACCTAGACTTTAGATTTTCTAGCACTCTTGGAAAATAAATAAAAAGTTGTGCTTTGGTTGCTTTAGGCAACAAAAATAGTTTACTTTTTAAAGCATTATTTTTCTATAGTGCAGTTGCCCATGGCAACCAATCAGATTGCTGCTTTCATTTCTCACAGGCCTTTTTTTAAAAATGAAAGGGAAAAAATCTGGTTGCTATAGGTTGCTTTCTCTAGACAGGTTTTAAGGAATCTCCCCCGTAGGTCTTATTAATCTGGTCTGGTTGCCTATAGCGATGAGTACGGCTTTTACTTTTGGGGGATGGATGCTGTGGCCACCAAGGGCTTCATTGGCTAAGAATAAAAGTAGAATTGGCCTTGGTTCCCACAGAAATAAGTGTTAAGGTCTCATTTTTTTTTATCAAATCTGGTTTCTATGGGTTAAAAGTCGGCTTTGCTGCCCATAGCAACCAAAGATTGGCTTTGGTTGCTATGGGCATCCATTCTGTGAGGCTGTAAACGGCTAGATTCTAAAAATAAAATATATTGCAGCGTTTTAATGTTGCACCGCTGGGATTATATGAAAAAAATGAAATATATATATATTAAATAAATTAAAATACAATTTTTTTTTATTTTTTCCATTTACTATTGACAGTGTTGAACTACTCCTAGTGTCCTGGAAAAATGTATTAATACATCTAGGCATTGAACTGCTTGAGGCTGTGTTCACACGCAGTTGTTGAATTCAGATCCTGGAACAGGTCATAAATGGAGGACGCTTATAAAGGAAAGACTTTTATATTTTTTTTTATATTTTTTTTTTTTCCTCTTCCGTGTCCCCGACGCTTTGTAATCCATAATTGCAATTAAAAACCTAAACGTGTGAACACTCCCTAAAGGGTTTTTCCAGTAAAAACATATTGATTAGCCTAGCCTCGGGTTAGGTCATCAATATCTAAACGTTGGGGTGCCGACATCCATCACGTTCCGTTGTTCTGTAGAGCGGTGGTCCCCTAGATCTACACTGGAAAGTGCGGTTTCCCGATGTAAACGGAGGAGCAGAATCCCATTGAAAACAATGGGATTCTGCTGCAACGGAATTTCAGAGCGGAAATTCTCCGCCGTGTGAACAAGGCCTTAGCGGCTGTTCACATCGCAATTTTTTTTTTTAAATACATGTGTAGGTTCACGCATGTCGTGTTTTGCTGCGTATTTTCTGCAGCTGATTTAGCAAACCCTTGACTTCAGTGGGTAGAAGATAAACAAATGCCCAGCAAAATACGGTACGTGTGACCCTACTTAGTGTATTCATGAAACTTATCAAAAAATATTAAATGTTCCTAAAAAATAAAAGTTTAGACATATTTGTTTTAAGCACAAAACGCGTGGTTTCTACAGTTATTACAAAGTATATTCAGCATTAATTGATACAGTTCAATCCTTTTTTTTTTTTTTTTTTTTCATCACACTCCAGTTTTGTCCGCATCTAAAATATAAATCCTAATAGATATTTACTCTCTCATTCCCATCTCCGCATATTATGGGCTGTATTCGAGGTTATGGACTTTACTCCCAGAGGGTGCTTCACACGCTAGTAACTAGTAGTGGGTTTCCCGCTGTGAGTTACGCTATCATTCATTTGAATGGGTCGACGGACAGTTGACAAATCTGACACTATTGCGGGCTGTCTGTGGACCCATTTAAATCAATGGTAGTGTAACTCGCAGCGGGATTCCTGCCACGGGAAACCCGCTGCTGGTAATAGCGTGTAAACGCACCTAGAATTTCAATAGGATCCTGTTGCTCAGTTCACACGTTGAAATTTCTGTGGCAGAACTTCCATCAAAGTAATACGATACCGACTAAAGAATAAGCATGTACCGTATTTTTCGCCCTATAGGACGCACCGGCATATAAGACGCACCCAATTTTAAAGGTGCAAAATCTAGAAAAAAAAGATTCTGCACCCAACAGTGATCTTCAACCTGTGGACCTCCAGATGTTGCAAAACTACAACTCCCAGCATGTCCGGAACGCCGTTGGCTGTCCGGGCATGCTGGGAGTTGTAGTTTTGCAACATCTGGAGGTCCACAGGTTGAAGACCACTGGATAGGAGGTAATACTAAAGTGTCCCTGCTGCTCCGGACCCGTCACCGCTGCCCTGGATGTCGCTCCATCGCTGTCGCCGCGTCCCTGGGGTGTCCCCGACGCTCCGGACGTAGTCTTCCCTGGGATCCACGCTCTTCGTTGCCGTCATCGTGTCGCTACGCACGCTGCTCCTATTGGATGACGGGGCGGCGTGCGCGACGACGTGATGACGTCGAAGGAGAGCGCCGCCATGCAGGGGATCCTGGCATGGAACAGTCACCGAGGAGGCAGGTAAGGTCCCTCCCGGTATCCTGTAAGCTGTTCGGGACGCCACGATTTCACCGCGGCGGTCCCGAACAGCCCGACTGAGCAGCCGGGTTACTGTCACTTTCGCTTCAGACGCGGCGGTCAGCTTTGATCGCCGTGTCTGAAGGGTTAATACAGGGCATTACCACAATCGGTGATGTCCTGTATTAGCCGCGGGTCCCGGCCGTTGATGGCCGCAGGGACCGACCCGATAGGTGTGTATTCGCCATATAAGACGCACCAACTTTCCCCCCCCCCCTTATACGGCGAAAAATACGGTACATTATTTGGGCAGAATCCGCCTGGAAAAGCCCATTATTCAATAGGACTATGAATTTTGCTGCAAATTCAGTGTAATCAGAGTGCCGATTCCGGACAGTGCAGATGCACCGAGGGAAATTCTTAGTATGAACATAGCCTTAGACAACGACTCTCCTGTAAGGGTATGTTCACACTGAGGAATTTCCACGAGTAATTCCGCTCGCTTATTCCTCTTCAATTCATTCAGCAGTGCCAAACCCCATTGATTTGATTAGAATTCTCCGCATTTTTCCGCATGCAAAATCCTAACGCGGAATTCCGTTCTGCATGAAGAATGAACATGTTCTTTCGTCATGCGGGATCCGCATGTAAATTCCCATAGACCGCAATGTAAATTTTTTTCCCCGACGAACGTGTATTCGTGCGGAATTCGTGGGGAAATTCCGCGCACAAAAAAGGGAAATTCGAATTGGTGGTTGTCAGCCAGCAAAAAAACTAAAATGTTCTCCTATATTGCGTGCAGAAAAAAAAATGGAAATGCCGTGTCAGAATTTTTAAGTGACAATTCCTCAGTGTTACCATACCCTTAGGCCATGACAGAGACTCTTGCTCAGGAGGACAAAACACATCCATGCCCTACACCTACAGCCTATTAATTTGGATGAGAACTGTGTAATGTTTTTCTTCACCTGTGGTGGTGCTGAAGGAAAATCACATATTGGATAAACACCTGTCGCAGTAACTTTTTTTTTTTTTTTTTTTTTATATATATTGACTTTAACCCCTTATTGTCCATCTGGATATGGCCATCTGCCTAGATGTCCTACTTTAACGGTCTGTATGAGATTAGAAAAGGTAGTCTAAAAGAAACAGCGCTACTCTTGTTTGTGGGCTCTGTCTCGGGCATTACAAATTATCCTTATTAGGGTAGGGACACATTTAGGGCATCTGCAGCATATTTTACGCTGCGGATGCGCCGACTGTAGTCGCAAAAGCAAGCTCCCTGCTGCGGCCAGGTAGCTCTGTGTCCACTCGTAGTGGCAGATTTCCCACTGCACATCTGCTACAAGCAGGTTCTGTGTCTAAATCTGTAAATCCATTGCTGTGTAAAATACCTTCTGGTTGCGCTACATCTGACCCTACCCTTTAGAGCACCGTTTCCCAACCAGGTGTTATGCAACATCTTGAGGCACCCTGGTTGAGAAACACGGCTATTTAGGTTTGATTTTGCAGCACTCTAAAGCAATCAACTATTATGGCGTTGGCTCTAAGGGTGCGTTCACACGGCTGTCTGTCCCCGTTTTTTTTTTGTTTGTTTTTTGTCCCCGTTTCGGCTCGGTTCTTGCAGGCTGTAAACTGATTCATGTCAATGGGATTTTTTTTACAATCCGTTTACATCCGTTTGTACCCGTCTGCACTCATTTCGTTTTTTTTTGACGGCAGAAAAAACGGCACATGCAGTATTTTTTTTTCTTCCGTCAAAAAAAAATGAAAGGAAATTTAATATTTAAGTCTATGGAAAACTTTTTTGGGTTTATTTACTAAACAAGAACAGATACAAACTGATAACATCCTTTTGCATCCGTTATTGTCGTTTTTTATTTTTTTTTAAGTCCGTTTTTATTTTTTACTGGAAAAGAACGGGACGGGTCTAGACGGCCGTGTGATTTAAAAAAAAATTTTTTAATCTATTACCCCTCTCCAGTTCAGTTTGGTGGCTTTCTAAATGCATTGTGCTTCTACCTGACATGCCTTGTTAATCAAATACCTAGTCAGCTAACTGGTTACAACCTTTACAGTACCTGCATTGTGTATGCCAAGATATCTACTGCTGAAGATAATATAAACCTAGGTCATTTCTTCTTTTATACCTTTAACTCCTCTCTTGATCTTTTGTCACTTGTACTTTACATGTCGCAAAGGGCTAATATCTCTTGTGAATTATACTGTATATTAAAAACTAATGCAGTAAGAAAAGGGCTAATCTGTAACTACTTTCTTTTTCGACTGGCGTAAAATAACCTTTTTGCTACGTTGCGAAGCGCTGGTATCGAGTTGCTGTCACTGTGGTCCCTTCCCTTTGTAATACTTGGAAGTCGGATGCTCATTTGCACTAGTTATGGGTCCGTTATGGGAACTGGTACGTGTATTGCTGCACTCTGAACCCCTCCCAGGGTATCTGGTGGACTGTACCTCTCAGCTATTTTTTAGTGTACCGGTTTACATCAATGGCCACAGCGAGGACGTGTTTTGTGTGGCACATTACTATACGCACCGAACCCTGACTATTCTGTGCACATCGTGGGGGTTTTCCGCCACTTCCGAACCACACTGACAATCTAAGTGCAAATCTTTTTTCTTTTCTTTCAGCTCTTGTCATCTACTAATGGATTTTGTGACATTTTAACTCATTTTATCCAGTGATCTATAGTTCCGTCTAATAAACTGGTCCGTGGGTATATTTGCCGGCATGTTCTGAAGTCTCTTGCTGTGAACTAATCCTGTTATAAAGTCCAGTGCACTTTACTCCTCAATAATTCAATGGCTTCTCAGTGTTGTCACATGAAATTGTCTGGTTATAAGTGACTGTAATCTTCACGTCTCTTGGGATATTCTTCAGGACTGTTTGAATGAAGCCTCTGCTGTCTGACTGGTTATTTGTTTTGTAAAAATGCTTAGGGTTAAAAGCCTTTAAAGGATTATTCCCATCTCAACTTGTTACGCCCTAGTCCTCCCCTATAATCTTGTATATACCCCTGTAAGCCTAGACTCTATTGTTGTCGATTTTTGTTCTACTACATCGTTGAAGCAGAGCATAACAATGGATATGTTACACGCCGGACACCAATATTTTTACTGGGCAAAATAGTGCTGAAATCGTGTCTTGTATATTTGACAAGAATGTAGAATAAAAACTTGAACACAGCCTAAGGGTACGTTCACAAGAGCGGACCCACAGCGTATTTTAAGCTGCGGATCCACCACTAAAGGACCGCTGCATGGTGGCTTTACATGGCGATGTGCGAATCGCCGTGCATGTGTGGTGTACCCGCACACATCGCGGCCGCTCCCCCTGCTGAGCTAGGCCAAGCACAGCTGTGATGTGCGAGTATACTGCGCATGCGCGCTGTGACTCCACATTGCAGTGTGTCTGCTTGTAGTGGCTATTGCCGCTCCGAGCAGGCACATGTAAAGCCACCATGCAGGGGTCCTTCAGTGGCAGATCCGCATCATAAAATATGCTGTGGGCCTGCTCATTTGAACATACCCTTAGGGCGCGTTCACATGGGCGGATTACCTGCGGAATTTCCGTAGTGTATTTGCTGCAGAAAATCCACAGCTGATTTTGCTACAATTGACTTCAATGGGTCATCAAAAAATCTGCAATAGAAGTAGATTTGCAGATTTCCTTTGGACCCATTGAAGTCAAATCTTCTTCTAGTGTGGATTTTTCTGCTGACCCATTGAAGTCAATGGTAGCAAAATCTGCTGCGGATTTTCTGCAGCATATATGCTACGGAAATTTCGCTGGTAATCCACCCCTGTGAACGTACCCTAAAATGCAGTTTTGGGGCTGGGGCTGCTGTTTTTTGGGGGTTTCTTAGCCGGCATATCTGGAGTTAAGTAAATTTTAAAGGACCAATTCTCTCATCTTATGGCTTGTTCACACGGCCGTTGTGCTCCTGTAAGCTGAGGCCTTTCGGAAGGATGGGAGTTCCGCAGAGAAAAAAAAAAATATATACTGCATGTTCTATCTATCTATATAGATAGATATTTTTTTTTTCTCCACTGAACTCCTGTAAAATACCAACTACTGAATGGACACCATTCAAGTTAATGGGAATATTTGGGACCTGTCGGTGTCAGTTGTGCTCTGACCCATTCTGGGTCCAATCTTTACAAAAAAAAAGGCCAAACTGTCCCAAATGGATCACAGCAGTGTGAACTTAGCCTTAGGGCTGCTTTCAGATGGCTAAAATAAAGTGCTATTGTTGGGCATTGCAAGGAATACAACCTCTTCTGTGTTAAATTGAAGTGTCAGGTCCCATCAGTGGGTGGTGTAGGATCGGAACGCACCCGTGTCCTAAACGAGTATTCCGGTACTACTTTTTCAGTTATTTTTATTTGCATGGGAATATCCCCTGCAATGACTGAAACTGAAGTCCAGAAAGAATTAATCTATATGAAAAAAATACTTTGTCTAAAAATAAGATACTGCCCATTAGAATCTTATAAGTAGATCTATTGATTTGTTTTTGGCGTCTGAGCCAGTGCCAACTTCTTCTTTCAAAAGTAAATCTGAGATTTTTGTTGGGTAACAGATAAAATGCCATTCCCAGAAGAGGCAGCCTGTGGCCAGTGTGGTGATATTTTGGGGAGGAAACCCTTATGTCCTCCTAATCCAGGTCAATCTACTAGTGAGGCTGCCTTTTTATTGGACTATATTAAAGGGGTACTCTGGCCCCAAGACATCTTATCCCCTATCCAAAGCGCTTGAGGCTCTCTGTGTTATGCCTCCCGACCACGGGGACGGAGCATCGGGACTTCACGACTCCGCCCTGTGGGACGTCACGCCCCACCCCCTCAATGCAAGTCTATGGGAGGGGGCGTGACTGCATTGAGGGGTGGGGTGTGATGTCACATGGGGGCGGAGTCGTGACTTCACGATACTCCGCCCCCCCCCGTGGTCGGGAGGCATAACACAGAGACTCCAATGCTTCCTGCAGTGCTTACAGGTGGGTGCTGCATGCTAGATTGCAGGGGTCCCCATCGGCAGGCCCCCTGCTATCAGACATCTTATCCCCTATCCTTTGGATAGGGGAGAAGATGTCTTGGGGCCAGAGTACCCCTCTAAAGCAGTTGTGGACCTAGCCATTGGATAGACTATCCATTTGTGAGAAAGGCAGGGGTCCAACGTGCTCCTCCCGACCACGGGGACGGAGCAGCGTGACGTCACGCCTCCGCCCTGTGGGACGTCACACCCCACCCCCTCAATGCAAGTCTATGGGAGGGGGCGTGACTGCTGTCACGCCCCCTCCCATAGACTTGCATTGAGGGGGTGGGGCGTGACTTCACGATACTCCGCCCCCGTGGTCGGGAGGCATAACACAGAGACTCCAACGCTTCCTGCAGTGCTTACAGGTGGGTGCTGCATGCTAGATTGCAGGGGTCCCCATCGGCGGGCCCCCCGCGATCAGACATCTTATCCCCTATCCTTTGGATAGGGGATAAGATGTCTTGGGGCCAGAGTACCCCTTTTAAAGCAGTTGTGGACCTAGCCATTGTATAGACTATATCCATTTGTGAGAAAGGCAGGGGGTCCAACGTGCAACCTCCGGTGAGCCCCCATTGGTAGCTGTGCCTGGTATTGCAAATCTGCACCTTCATACTGCAACCTCTTGGACTCCCATCGATCACACATTGATCGATTTGTATTTTCCTTTTATTAAGACAGAATCTGCGCATCTTGTTGGTGGCAGGTGGCGTTCTGTAGCATTTCCTCATCTGAGACTACACATTTTGGTCTGACTAGTGAGGTAACTCCCCCCCACTTGGCATATTGGCTGTGTAAGTGGAGACAAACTTCCTTTTACATGTATTTAACTTTTGTGTATTGTACAAAGTTTCTCAATATTTTATTAGTTAAAGAATGCTGCAAACTCAATATGTGAAATAAAACTATACTGTCTGAAAGTCGGGTGTCTCTTCTTCCTGCTGTAGAGGTTCCAGAAGCTTCATTCCTGTGTAGAACACTTTGGTTTCTCCCGGTCAATAACTGTTAACCGTATTGCACTGAATAGGTATGGGTCTGTTATATGTATATTATTGCTTGCATCCCAAACTACAAACCAATAAATAGTTCTTACTTTCAGTATCTTCTGTTTTATGGTCCTTCCACCATTGGGTACAATGAAGGGATGAACTTGACGTCAATGCTTAGATAAGCCGTACTGTCTAAACATCCATCTACAGGTATGAGGGTGCCCATGGTGTGCCAAGAAAACACTATTGAGCAGCAAAATTGCATGGACATTGCCTTCCCACTCGTAGCTTAACCCTTACACTACCTCCAACAGCTTGATTTGTTGATGCCCGTAAGGAAGGGTTCATAAATTCATGCTGGTCGTGCAAAATATTGACCCTATTGGCCTGCTACAACAGAAATTGGAGTCAATCTGACCAGACAAGGGTTCTGTTCTGCTCCACTGTTTCCTTTTAGACACAACAGCACATGCACCGTCAGACTATAGTGTTTTATATTGCTGCAGTTTTCTTTCATTAGAATGATTCGTGATGTTCTCTTCTGACCCCTCGGATATGGCCACAGGATGCTTTTTTGTTTGATGTCTTTTCATCAATCACACCATTTTTTGTATAGTCAACAGTGTTCCATGAGAAAACACCCACAAGCTTGGCAGTGAAATTCTGGGTCATGTGTCTAATTTCCATACAGGGAAGCTCAAATAGTGAATGGGCATGTGTCTCTAAAGTGACAAATGCCTCTTTACTTATCAGGCTGCTATCCTGCTAAACGCATTCACTCTGCAAAATCTGGAGGAGTGACTCTGCAGACACAGGGCTGCAGCTTGTAGTAAGCATGGAAGGGCTTAAAGGGTACCTATCATCAAATAAACTTTTGATATATTTTAGATTAATGAATGTTGAATAACTTTCCAATAGCATGTTAATGAAAAATATGCTTCTTTCTATTGTATTTTTCCCGATCAGTCCTGTCAGCAAGCATTTCTGACTCATGCTGGAGTCCTAAACACTCAGAGCTGCCAGCCTGCTTTGTTCCCAGCCAAACAGGCTGTGAACAAAGCAGGCTGGCAGCTCTGAGTGTTCTCCTTTGTGAACAAAGTAGACTGGCAGCTCATAGTGTTTAGGACTCCAGCATGAGTCTGAAATGCTTGCTGCCAGGACTGTTAGGGAGACCCCTAGTGGTCATTTCTTCAAAGTGGAAAATTAGAAAGAAGCATATTTTTTAATAACATGCAATTGTAAAGTTATTCTGCATACATTAATCTATAATATATCAAAAGTTTTTTTGATGAGAGGTACCCTTTAAAGGGGTACTTCGCTACTAGACATCTTAGGGGATAAGATGTCTGATCGCGGTTAGTCCCACTGCTGCCCCAAACCCCCCAATGCTCTCACAAAGCACCTGGTGTTCTAAAACAAACACCGGGTTCATGTGGCAGTGGCCAGGCCCCTTTTATAATGTGGCGTCACAATCTCTGGCTCCGGGCGTTCTAAACAAAATGTTCAGAATGCTGGAGCATCGAAATATCCTTTTAATTCACAACTTATACTGCTCAGTCCTGTCCTATAATGTCCTCCATGCTGCTGCTTCAGAAGGTGTGCTTTAGCGATATAGGGGGAAGGAGTCTGTCTTCTGTGTGTGTGAAATATTATAAATATTTATGTGTGAACAAGCTTCAAGGACGGCACCACTTATTAAGGAGTATCAGGAGGTTAACTAAGTCTGATCCTATGTCAGGGAGTGAGGCAGCAGCAGAGACATAGAGGTGTGGAGTCAGCGGAGGTGCTGGAAACAATTGATAGATAGTATAAAAATACATTTTCATAATAGAATCTAATCTCCATCCAGTAACTTTGGGACAACTGAAAATTACAAGTGGAGACGGCAGAGTGGAAAACTGATACCACCTTATACAAGTTATGTAATCGCTAGTAATTTTTTTTTCACTACTCACACACAATAACTTATTCAGAAATGTTACCTGAAGGGCCGGTACAGTGACTGTCAATTAGATGGTTAGATACCAGTGCCCTCTGTCCTCCCTTGGATGCCCAATAGTCGTCATGGCAGTCTTTTGAAAGCTTCTATGGCTGCCATGTTTGTATTTTTACTACAATTTGCCAGAAGTAGGCAAATATAGACTGACAAAATTATGTACAAACATATCGGAGATTTTTTTTATTAGAAACCCTCAAAAACTAAACTACAAGTATACAATCTATATCTCCGCATATAGAAATACCCAACCTTTAACGTTATAATATTATTTATCCCACTTGCTAAATGCCATAAACAACTTTACCCAAATTGCTACATAATAAAACCAATGAAAATCTCACCCAGCAAAAAACAAGCCCTGACACAGCTGAGATGGGAAAATAATAGTTATAGGGGTCACAATGTGGTAATGCAATGCGTTTATAATTTTTTTTCCGAAGTAACAAATTATAACCAACCCTATATAAATTAAGCATCACTGTAATCATCGAAAATAAACAGTGGGAAAATTGACCTGTTGCCCATAGCAACCAATCAGATTGCTTCATAGACTAATCGAAGGTCTTTTTCAAACTAAAATAATTTGATTGCTAATAACTGCTCCACTTTTTCTCTGCACAGGTTTTGATAAACCTCCCCTATATATATATTTTTTTTTTAAACTCCTGCAGGACGAAGGGCCTACCTGTACGCCCCTCGCCCAGTCCTGATGTTTAAAATGGGGTCACACCGTGTCCGTCCCGGCTGCCAACGATAGCAGGGACCCTGGGCTAATAGCGTGCGGCACCGATCATTGTGCCGCGCGCTATTAACCCCATTAGACATGGCGATCAAAGTTAATCGCCGCATCTACAAATGAAAGTAAACGCTTCCTGGCAGCTCAGTCGGGTTGATCGGGACATTGCGATAAAATCGTGATGTCCCGATCAGCTATGACTCGAGCGGAGACCCCCTTACCTTGCTCCGTCGCGTCCGATCGGCGTTTGATTGCTCCAAGCCTGAGCAACCGAGCCCCTATCTCGTTGATCCATGCAAAACTATGGCTTTGCAGGGATCAGGGTAAAAGATCAGTGTGTGCAGTATTATAGCCCCCTATGGGAGCTATAAAACTGCAAAAAAAGTGGAAAAAAAAAGTTAGCAAAGGTATTTTAACCCCTTCCCTAATAATAAAAGTTTGAATCACCCCCATTTTCCCATTAAAAAACAAGAACTGTGTAAATAAAAATAAACATATGTGGTATCGCCGCGTGTGGAAATGTCCGAACTATAAAAGTATATCATTAATTAAATGGCAGTCAATGGCGTACGCGCAAAAAAATTCCAAAGTCCAAAATAACATATTTTTGGTCACTTTTTATATAATGAAAAAATGAATAAAAAGCGATCAAAAAGTCCGATCAATACAAAAATGGCACCGATAAAAACTTCAGAACACTTGCGCAAAAAATGAGTCCTAATACCGGCCCATACGTGGAAAAATAAAAGTTATAGGGGTTAGAAGATGAGAATTTTTAACATAAATTTTCCTGCATGTAGTTATGATTTTTACAAGTAGGGAATTATTTTAACCGTATGGACCTACAGAATAAAGATAAAGTGTCATTTTTACCAAAAAATGCACTGTGTAGAAACGGAAGCCCCCAAAAGTTACTAAATGAATTTTTTTCTTCAATTTTGTCACACAATGAATTTTTTTTCCGCTTCGCCGTGGATTTTTGTATAATATGACTAATGTCACTGCAAAGTAGAATTGGTGGCGCAAAAAATAAGCCATCATATGGAATTTTATGTGCAAAATTGAAAGCGTTATGATTTTTAGAAGGTGATGAGAAAAAAATTAAAATGCAAAAACTGAAAAACCCTGTGTCCTTAAGGGGTTAAATAGTGGACACTGGTGTTAAGAATTTTTTTTTTTTTTAAAGATGAAATGTATAGATGCACCTGTGCTGGAATAAAACAGATGGCACTGTAGGACTACTGATGATTGTCCATAATATGAAAAAAATAAACAAACAATCTTGTGGTGCTTCTTTAACATTCAACTTCAACGTAAACCAACAACAGGGTTGAGCTTCACCAAAACATTACAGTACTATCTAAGTGCTACTAAGTAACAGAGGGGTAGTTGGAATGGTAGGTAATACTGAGTATGTAAGGAAAGAGCTGAATGCAGAAGCATCTAATCATCATTAATGGGGTGCTCAGCGTTTGGAACAAAATGTTCTGAACGTTTAGAGCCAGCGCCGGGAGCTCGTGACGTCATAGCCCCGTTGTCACGCCCCCTCCCATAGACTTGCATTGAGGGGGCGGGGCTATGACGTCACGAGCTCCCGGCGCCAGCTCTAAGCTTTCGGAATATATTTTGTTCCAAATGCTGGGCGGCGGAGTACCCCTTTAAGTCTAAAGACAGAAGGTACAACCAGCTCAGCACCCAGCAGAGTGAGAACACCACAAATTAAGCCCATTCCAGTAGGATGTCCGACATCAAATGTACAAAGCAGAGAAGGGACCCTCATTGCCTTTACATATGTACTGCCCAAGAACAGTCTTCAATTACCAGTATCTCCCCCAGAATTATTTGTTTTTGGTACCACTGTGCCCACTACTAAAAACTTTTTCAAGAATAATGCAGATAAAATGTAGAAGCCTGTCTGTCCTCCCCCCATCATCCATCCAAGCCTTTTCCTTATAATTTCAGCTGCATTGACATACGGGTCCTCTTATAGCTGCATAGACCCGCATAGCCACTAGGGATCGACTGATTATCGGCCGATATTCACAATTTTCTAAGTTATCGGTATCGGCAATTACCTTGCTGATAATGTGGGCGCTTTAAATCAATGAACTGCAGCGGCTTTTGCTGGGCCAGAGACTGCCGCCCGCTTCTCTCTTCCTGCCTGTCCTGAGTCCAACCACCACCGCTGCCAGAGACCGCCGCCTCCCCCATCCCCGGTTTTATAATTACCTGTTCCCGGAGTCCGCGCTACTTCTGGCTCCTGCTGCGTCCTGCACTGTTGCTGTTTGCTGCACAATGACGAGTGACGTCCTCAACGCAACGCCACCATCAGTGGCCCGGCGCTCAGTGACAGCTCAGGACCCTGCCGGAGCCAGAAGTGGCGCGGACCCCGGGAACAGGTAATTATAAAACCGGGGATGGGGGAGGCAATTGGGCGGCGGCGGTCTCTGGCAGTGGTTGGACCCCAGGACAGGCAGGGGGAGAGAAGCGTGTGGCTATTAGGGTTGATCCCTAATAGCCACACCCCCTGGAGACCATGTGATTTATGACATATTGTCTCTGGCTGCATGGAATGCTGGGAAAGGTCAGAGACAACAGTAAAATAAATAGAAGAATATTACACGGTATTATAACTTGGCATCATGGACTCAAAGGATGGAGAAAAAAATCTTGGAATATCCCTTTAAGAAAGCCCAAAACATTTGCGGTAAATGCAAGTTATCTGGGCTTCCCTGGACAAGGTGATATTTTGCCCATAGTTCATTACAAATACAAAATTAGTCATAAACTTATAATAAAAAAAAAAACATCGAATAACAACAAGACTGCAGGATATTATATTATATATCTGTATACCCCTGTCATATTTCAGGATGGAGACCACAATACAGACACCTGGTTGGTGACAATATACCAATATATACTGTTTGAGGAGAAAATTAACATTTAATAGCGGCCTGGGAATTGTATGCGGAGAATTCACTGCTTATGGCTGATGAAGAACATAAAAAAAGCTGCTTCTAACATTGCTAAAGTCTGGTCCAGTCCATGCTTCATGACTGCATACACCAGTGGTCTCCAATCCATTGACCTCCAGCTGTTGCAAAACTACAACTCCCACCATGTGGGCAGAGGATGGGGGGGAGGCGATGGGGCAGCGGCAGCGGTATGTGGGCAGAGGATAGGGGGGGGGGGTGGCGGCGGTATGTGGGCAGAGGATGGGGGAGGCGATGGGGCGGCGGTATGTGGGCAGAGGATAGGGGGGGTGGCGGCGGTATGTGGGCAGAGGATAGGGGGGAGGCGATGGGGCAACTGTGGTGGTTAGACTCAGGACCCCAGGACAGGGAGGGGGAGAGAAGCGGGTGGCGGCGGCGGTCTCTGGCTTGGCAAAAGCCGCTGCAGTTCATTGATTTAAAGCGCCCGCTTTAAATCATTGATCTGCAACGGCTTCTGCCCCACTGAGGGGGGGGGGGGGAACGTGGGTGGTTGAAATAGCCGATAACTTATACCGGAATATCGGTATAAGTTATCGGCTATCGGCCTGAAAGGTGACAGATTATCGGTATCGGCCCAAAAAGATCGATAGCGGTCGATCCCTACTATGGTGCAACACATTATTGCTATATAGTCCATGCTTCTTGACTGCATACACCAGTGGTCTCCAAACCATTGACCTCCAGCTGTTGCAAAACTACAACCCCCCCACCCAAAAAAAAAAAAAAAAAAAAGAAATCGCAAGACTATTGTGTGACTTCATAAATACAAAACAATTAATAGTGCACAATGAAGTAAAGGCATCCTATATGTACAGAATCTCTTATAAGTGAGTTGATCCTCTGCTCAGGGCCGGCGTTGGGGCGGGGCAAATCAGGCAAATGACTAGGGCCCCCATCCCCCAGGGGCCCCTGCCGGCTGTTCAGCATAGGCCTAATCAAGCTCTGGGGGGATCCGCAGCCGCCACTGAGCAGCCCGCAGGCGCCCCAACCCCCCCCCGTCACATTCTGGACATCCCTGTGTCCCGAAAAATCTTTTCGGGACACAAGGATGTCCCTGTTACCTTTCTGCGGCAGCCCCCGCGTTAACTTTAAAAACACAGGGGCCGCCGGGAGTTAGCGCACGCAGCGACGTCACTGAGGACGTCCCTTGCGTGCACCCATAGCAACGAAGGAGCAGAGCGGAGCTGTGAGGAGGAAGCGTGCCGGCCGGAATGGTAAGTCACCAGAGCCAGCTGGCAGCACGTCCTTTTCGGTGCTCCGATCACCGGTCCCCCGGTCCAGGGACCTACTGCTATGGTCTATAGGCCATAGCAGTAGATCGTGACCCCGGACCGGAGGAGCGGTGGTCGGAACACTGGGGCAGTACACAGACATACAGCCTCCAGCCATACAATGTATATGTCTGAAGGCTGTATGTCTGTGGGGGAACATACTGCACCTAATGTGGGGGAGCTATACTGCACCTAATGTGGGGGGAACTGTACTGCAGCTAATGTGGGGAACTATTGCACCTAATGTGGGGGAACTATGCTGCACCTAATGTGGGGGAACTATATAGCACCTAATGTGGGGGAACTATACTGCACCTAATGTGGGGAACATATTGCACCTAATGTGGGGGAACTATACTGCACCTAATATGGGGGAACTATACTGCACCTAATATGGGGGAACATACTGCCAACCTAATGTGGGGGAACTAAACTGACAACCTAATGTGTGGGAACTGTACTGCACACCTAATGTGGGGGAACTATACTGCCAACCTAATGTGGGGGAACTATACTGCCAACCTAATGTGGGGGAACTGTACTGCCAACCTAATGTATGGGAACTATACTGCCAACCTAATGTTTGGGAACTATACTGCACCTAATGTGGGGGAACTGTACTGCCAACCTAATGTGGGGGAACTAAACTGCCAACCTAATGTGTGGGAACTGTACTGCACACCGAATGTGGGGGAACTATACTGCCAATCTAATGTGGGGGAACTATACTGCCAACTCTAATGTGGGGGAACTATACTGCCAACCTAATGTGGGGGAACTGTACTGCACACCTAATGTGTGGGAACTATACTGCACCTAATGTGGGGGAACTAAACTGCCAACCTAATGTGGGAAAACTATATTGCCAACCTAATGTGGAGGAACTATACTGCACCTAATGTGGGGGAACTAAACTGCCAACCTAATGTGGGGAAACTATATTGCCAACCTAATGTGGGGGAAATATACTGCCAACCTAATGTGGGGGAACTAAACTGCCAACCTAATGTGGGGAAACTATACTGCCAACCTAATGTGGGGGAACTATACTGCCAACCTAATGTGGAGGAACTAAACTGCCAACCTAATGTGGGGAAACTATACTGCCAACCTAATGTGGGGGAACTAAACTGCCAACCTAATGTGGGGAAACTATACTGACAACCTAATGTGGGGGAACTATACTGCCAACCTAATGTGGGGGAACTATACTGCCAACCTAATGTGGGGGAACTATACTGCCAACCTAATGTGGGGGAACTATACTGCCAACCTAATGTGGGGGAACTGTACTGCCAATCTAATGTGGGGGGAACTATACTGCCAACCTAATGTGGGGAAACTATACTGCCAACCTAATGTGGGGGAACTATACTGCCAACCTAATGTGGAGGAACTAAACTGCCAACCTAATGTGGGGAAACTATACTGCCAACCTAATGTGGGGGAACTAAACTGACAACCTAACGTGGGGGAACTATACTGCCAACCTAACGTGGGGGAACTATACTGCCAACCTAATGTGGGGAAACTATACTGCCAACCTAATGTGGGGGAACTATACTGCCAACCTAATGTGGGGGAACTATACTGCCAACCTAATGTGGGGGAACTGTACTGCCAATCTAATGTGGAGGAACTATACTGCCAACCTAATGTGGGGGAACTATACTGCCAACCTAATGTGGGGGAACTATACTGCCAACCTAATGTGGGGGAACTATACTGCCAACCTAATGTGGGGGAACTATACTGCCAACCTAATGTGGGGGAACTATACTGCCAACCTAATGTGGGGGAACTGTACTGCCAATCTAATGTGGGGGGACTATACAAAAATATAAAATTGTACTATTCTGATCCCTATAACTTTTCTGTATATGGGGATGTGAGGGTCATTTTTTGCGCTGTGATTTGTGGTTTTTATCGGTACCATTTTTGTTTTGATGGAACTTATCAATTGCTTTTTA
Organism: Hyla sarda; assembly: GCF_029499605.1. Lineage (NCBI taxonomy): Eukaryota > Metazoa > Chordata > Amphibia > Anura > Hylidae > Hyla > Hyla sarda. The sequence continues at coordinate 193,100,985 of NC_079196.1, read as the reverse complement.
GATATTTTTTATGGTTTTTGAAGTGACCAAAAATTTTCAAATCTGCTTAGTGCACTATTCCGACTTTTGGGGGCCCCTCTTTTGATTTTGCCTAGGGCCACGCTAAGCCTAAAACCAGCCCTGCCTCTGCTACAATGTAAAGTATTGAGTGCACAGCCTGTATAGCTGGGTTTAAAGGGGTTGTGCGCTGCCCTGCAGTTCGGAGCTCCGCTCACAGCGTCCGGAAGTTCATTACTCCGAACGCTGTGTGCGGGCTTCCATGTTCGAGGCCGCCGGGCGTGACGTCTCGCCCGCCCCCTCTACCAAAGTCCATGGGAAGGGGACGTGACAGCAGTCGCGCCCCCTTCCCATAGACTTTCGTTGAGGGGGGCGGGCGAGACGTCACGAAGGGGCCGGGCGGACAATTTTATTTTTACATTTTCGTTTTTTCCTCCTCGCCTTCAAAAAATCATAACTCTCTTATATTTTCATCCACAGACTAGTATGAGGGCTTGTTTTTTGCGCCACCAGTTGTCCGTTGTAATGCCATCACTCACTTTACCATAAAATGTATGGCGCAACCAAAAAGATACTATTTGTGTGGGAAAATTAAAAAGAAAACCGCAATTTAGCAAATTTTGGAAGGTTTTGTCTTCACGCCGTACAATTTACGGTAAAAATGACGTGTTCTTTATTCTTTGGGTCAATATGATTAAAATGATACCCATTATTATACACTTTTCTATTACTGTTGCGCTTAAAAAAAATCGCAAACTGTTTAACCAAATTAGTACGTTTAATATCCCCCTATTTTGAAGACCTATAACTTTTTCATTTTTCTGTATAAGCAGCGGTATGAGGGCTCATTTTTTGCGCCGTGATCTTTACTTTATATTGATACCATATTTGCTTATATAAAACTTTTAATACTTTTTTTATTTAAAAAATTTGGAATAAAAGGTTATAAAAAAAAGCAGCTATTTAGGACTTTTTTTTTTTTTTTTTTTTACATTCACGCCGTTCACCGTACGGTATCATTAACATTTTATTTAATAGTTGGGCTTTTTACACATATCGATTTGGCGATACCAAATATGTATATAAAATATTTACACTTTTTGGGGGTGAAATAGGGAAAATGGGACAATTTACGTTTTTATTGGGGGAGGGTTTTTTTCACATTTTTTTTACTTTTATTTTTTACTTTTATTTTTGCACTTTAATAGTCCCCATAGGGGACTATTTATAGCAATCATTCGATTGCTAATACTGTTCAGTGCTATGTATAGGACATAGCACTGATCAGCATTATCTCTCATCTTCTGCTCTGGTCTGCTCGATCTCAGACCAGAGCAGAAGACCCCGGGAGACGGCCGGAGCCAGGTGAAGGGACCTCCGGCCACCATGCTGGATGATCGGATCACCGCGGCAGCGCTGCGGGCGATCCGATCATCCATTTAAAGTACCGCGATGCTGCAGATGCCGTGATCTGTATTGATCACGGCATCTGAGGGGTTAATGGCGGACATCCACGCGATCGCGGATGTCCGCCAATAAGGGCGGGTCCCTGGCTGCTGATGCTCGCGGTTATGCATAGGACGTAAATGTACGTCCTGGTGCGTTAAATACCAGCTCACCAGGATGTACATTTACGTCCTACGTCGTTAAGGGGTTAAAGGGGTACTCCAGTGGAAAACTTTTTTTTTTTTTAATCAATTGGTGCCAGAAAGTTAAACAGATTTGTAAATGACTTCGAATAAAAAATCTTAATCCCTCCGGTACTTTTTAGCTGCTGAATACTACAGAGGAAATTCTTTTCTTTTCGGAACATAGAGCTCTCTGCTGACATCATGAGCACAGTGTTCTCTGCTGACATCTCTGTCCATTTTAGGAACTGTCCAGAGCAGCATATGTTTGCTATGGGGATTTTCTCCTACTCTGGACAGTTCTTAAAATGGACAGAGATGTCAGCAGAGAGCTCTGTGTTCCAAAAAGAAAAGAATTTCCTCTGTAGTATTCAGCAGCTAATAAGTACTGGAAGCATGAAAAAAATTAATAGAAGTAATTTACAAATCTGTTTAACTTTCTGGCACCAGTTGATTTTCCACTGAAGTACCCATTTAAGACATGAAACGTAAAAGTATGGTCATACAACGAGTAGCTTTGCAGACAGTGCCATACATTTACAGGGAGGCTATGAAGCCAGCACAGCTCCTGTGCTTGCTACATAGCAGGTGAACTCCAGATGCGATCAGCAGACAGGGACTTGCCAATAATGGCGGACATCAGCGATCACACTGAGGTCCGCCATTAACCCTATAGATGCCATAATTAATGCCGATCACAGCATCTATAGTAAAAAATCAGGTTCCAATGTATTCAGGTGTGCCCATCAGCTCTCGGCTGTGCGAGGGTCCAACGCTATGGCAGAGCTGTAGGTTGCCGAAGGCAGCGATTCGGCTCTCCCATAGAGTTGTATTGAGGGGACGTGTCAGCCGTCACTTCGTGTGGAAATTGATATGCCCCCTTCCCGGGGCCCTGTACGGGAGATCGCGGGGGGGGGGGGGGGGGGGGGCAAGCAGTCGGACCCCCCGCAATCTTAAACTTAACTTACCTCACTTCTGGGATATACTGTATATATAATGTGGAGGGTGGAGTCACTTATGGGAGATACTGTATATATGATGTGAGGGGTGGACTCACTTATGGGAGATACTGTATATATAATGTGAGGGGTGGAGTCACTTATGGGAGATACTGTATATATAATGTGAGGGGTGGAATCACTTATGGGATATACTGTATATATAATGTGAGGGGTGGACTCACTTATGGGAGATACTGTATATATAATGTGAGGGGTGGAGTCACTTAAGGGATATACTGTATATAATGTGAGGGGTGGACTCACTTATGGGAGATACTGTATATATAATGTGAGGGGTGGACTCACTTATGGGAGATACTGTATATATAATGTGAGGGGTGGACTCACTTATGGGAGATACTGTATATATAATGTGAGGGGTGGAGTCACTTATGGTATATACTGTATATATAATGTGAGGGGTGGAGTCACTTATGGGAGATACTGTATATATATAATGTGGAGGGTGGAGTCACTTATGGGAGATACTGTATATATAATGTGAAGGGTGGGCTCACTTATGGGAGATACTGTATATATAATGTGAGGGGTGGAGTCACTTATGGGAGATACTGTATATATAATGTGAGGGGTGGACTCACTTATGGGAGATACTGTATATATAATGTGAGGGGTGGAGTCACTTATGGGAGATACTGTATATATAATGTGAGGGGTGGACTCACTTATGGGAGATACTGTATATATAATTTGAGGGGTGGAGTCACTTATGGGAGATACTGTATATATAATGTGAGGGGTGGACTCACTTATGGGAGATACTGTATATATAATGTGAGGGGTGGACTCACTTATGGGATATACTGTATATATAATGTGAGGGGTGGAGTCACTTATGGGATATACTGTATATAATGTGAGGGGTGGACTCACTTATGGGATATACTGTATATAATGTGAGGGGTGGACTCACTTATGGGCGATACTGTATATAATGTGAGGGGTGGACTCACTTATGGGAGATACTGTATATATAATGTGAGGGGTGGACTCACTTATGGGCGATACTGTATATAATGTGAGGGGTGGAATCACTTATGGGAGATACTGTATATATAATGTGAGGGGTGGACTCACTTATGGGAGATATTGTATATATAATGTGAGGGGTGGACTCACTTATGGGAGACACTGTATATATAATGTGAGGGGTGGAGTCACTTATGGGAGATACTGTATATATAATGTGAGGGGTGGACTCACTTATGGGAGATACTGTATATATAATGTGAGGGGTGGACTCACTTATGGGAGATACTGTATATATAATGTGAGGGGTGGAGTCACTTATGGGAGATACTGTATATATAATGTGAGGGGTGGACTCACTTATGGGAAATACTGTATATATAATGTGAGGGGTGGACTCACTTATGGGAGATACTGTATATATAATGTGAGGGGTGGAGTCACTTATGGGAGATACTGTGTATATAATGTGAGGGGTGGACTCACTTATGGGAGATACTGTATGTATAATGTGAGGGGTGGACTCACTTATGGGAGATACTGTATATATAATGTGAGGGGTGGACTCACTTATGGGCGATACTGTATATAATGTGAGGGGTGGAATCACTTATGGGAGATACTGTATATATAATGTGAGGGGTGGACTCACTTATGGGAGATACTGTATATAATGTGAGGGGTGGAGTCACTTATGGGAGATACTGTATATAATGTGAGGGGTGGACTCACTTATGGGATATACTGTATATATAATGTGAGGGGTGGACTCACTTATGGGATATACTGTATATATAATGTGAGGGGTGGACTCACTTATGGGAGATACTGTATATATAATTTGAGGGGTGGAGTCACTTATGGGAGATACTGTATATATAATGTGAGGGGTGGACTCACTTATGGGAGATACTGTATATATAATGTGAGGGGTGGACTCACTTATGGGATATACTGTATATATAATGTGAGGGGTGGACTCACTTATGGGAGATACTGTATATAATGTGAGGGGTGGACTCACTTATGGGAGATACTGTATATATAATGTGAGGGGTGGAGTCACTTATGGGATATACTGTATATATAATGTGAGGGGTGGACTCACTTATGGGAGATACTGTATATATAATGTGAGGGGTGGACTCACTTATGGGAGATACTGTATATATAATGTGAGGGGTGGAGTCACTTATGGGAGATACTGTATATATAATGTGAGGGGTGGACTCACTTATGGGAGATACTGTATATAATGTGAGGGGTGGACTCACTTATGGGAGATACTGTATATATAATTTGAGGGGTGGAGTCACTTATGGGAGATACTGTATATAATGTGAGGGGTGGACTCACTTATGGGAGATACTGTATATATAATGTGAGGGGTGGACTCACTTATGGGAGATACTGTATATATAATGTGAGGGGTGGACTCACTTATGGGATATACTGTATATATAATGTGAGGGGTGGACTCACTTATGGGAGATACTGTATATAATGTGAGGGGTGGACTCACTTATGGGAGATACTGTATATATAATGTGAGGGGTGGACTCACTTATGGGATATACTGTATATATAATGTGAGGGGTGGACTCACTTATGGGAGATACTGTATATATAATGTGAGGGGTGGACTCACTTATGGGAGATACTGTATATAATGTGAGGGGTGGACTCACTTATGGGAGATACTGTATATATAATGTGAGGGGTGGAGTCACTTATGGGAGATACTGTATATAATGTGAGGGGTGGACTCACTTATGAGAGATACTGTATATAATGTGAGGGGTGGAATCACTTATGGGAGATACTGTATATATAATGTGAGGGGTGGAGTCACTTATGGGAGATACTGTATATAATGTGAGGGGTGGACTCACTTATGGGAGATACTGTATATAATGTGAGGGGTGGAGTCACTTATGGGAGATACTGTATATATAATGTGAGGGGTGGAGTCACTTATGGGAGATACTGTATATATAATGTGAGAGGTGGAGTCACTTATGGGATATACTGTGTATATATAATGTGAGGGGTGGACTCACTTATGGGCGATACTGTATATAATGTGAGGGGTGGAATCACTTATGGGAGATACTGTATATATAATGTGAGGGGTGGACTCACTTATGGGAGATACTGTATATATAATGTGAGGGGTGGAGTCACTTATGGTAGATACTGTATATATAATGTGAGGGGTGGACTCACTTATGGGCGATACTGTATATAATGTGAGGGGTGGAATCACTTATGGGAGATACTGTATATATAATGTGAGGGGTGGACTCACTTATGGGAGATATTGTATATATAATGTGAGGGGTGGACTCACTTATGGGAGATACTGTATATAATGTGAGGGGTGGAGTCACTTATGGGAGATACTGTATATATAATGTGAGGGGTGGACTCACTTATGGGAGACACTGTATATATAATGTGAGGGGTGGAGTCACTTATGGGAGATACTGTATATATAATGTGAGGGGTGGACTCACTTATGGGAGATACTGTATATATAATGTTAGGGGTGGACTCACTTATGGGAGATACTGTATATATAATGTGAGGGGTGGACTCACTTATGGGATATACTGTATATATAATGTGAGGGGTGGACTCACTTATGGGAGATACTGTATATAATGTGAGGGGTGGAGTCACTTATGGGAGATACTGTATATATAATGTGAGGGGTGGACTCACTTATGGGAGATACTGTATATATAATTTGAGGGGTGGAGTCACTTATGGGAGATACTGTATATATAATGTGAGGGGTGGACTCACTTATGGGATATACTGTATATATAATGTGAGGGGTGGACTCACTTATGGGATATACTGTATATATAATATGAGGGGTGGACTCACTTATGGGATATACTGTATATATAATGTGAGGGGTGGACTCACTTATGGGAGATACTGTATATATAATGTGAGGGGTGGAGTCACTTATGGGAGATACTGTATATAATGTGAGGGGTGGAGTCACTTATGGGATATACTGTATATAATGTGAGGGGTGGACTCACTTATGGGAGATACTGTATATATAATGTGAGGGGTGGACTCACTTATGGGATATACTGTATATATAATGTGAGGGGTGGACTCACTTATGGGAGATACTGTATATAATGTGAGGGGTGGAGTCACTTATGGGAGATACTGTATATATAATGTGAGGGGTGGACTCACTTATGGGAGATACTGTATATATAATGTGAGGGGTGGAATCACTTATGGGAGATACTGTATATATAATATGAGGGTTGGACTCACTTATGGGAGATACTGTATATATAATGTGAGGGGTGGAGTCACTTATGGGATATACTGTATATATAATGTGAGGGGTGGAGTCACTTATGGGATATACTGTATATAATGTGAGGGGTGGACTCACTTATGAGAGATACTGTATATAATGTGAGGGGTGGACTCACTTATGGGATATACTGTATATATAATGTGAGGGGTGGACTCCCTTATGGGAGATACTGTATATATAATGTGAGGGGTGGACTCACTTATGGGAGATACTGTATATAATGTGAGGGGTGGAGTCACTTATGGGAGATACTGTATATATAATGTGAGGGGTGGACTCACTTATGGGAGACACTGTATATATAATGTGAGGGGTGGAGTCACTTATGGGAGATACTGTATATATAATGTGAGGGGTGGACTCACTTATGGGAGATACTGTATATATAATGTGAGGGGAGACTCACTTATGGGATATACTGTATATATAATGTGAGGGTTGGACTTACTTATGGGAGATACTGTATATATAATGTGAGGGGTGGACTCACTTATGGGAGATACTGTATATAATGTGAGGAGTGGAGTCACTTATGGGATATACTGTGTATATATAATGTGAGGGGTGGACTCACTTATGGGATATACTGTATATATAATGTGAGGGGTGGACTCACTTATGGGAGATACTGTATATATAATGTGAGGGGTGGACTCACTTATGGGAGATACTGTATATATAATGTGAGGGGTGGAGTCACTTATGGGAGATACTGTATATAATGTGAGGGGTGGAGTCACTTATGGGATATACTGTATATATAATGTGAGGGATGGACTAACTTATGGGATATACTGTATATATAATGTGAGGGGAGACTCACTTATGGGATATACTGTGTATATATAATGTGAGGGGTGGACTTACTTATGGGAGATACTGTATATATAATGTGAGGGGTGGACTCACTTATGGGAGATACTGTATATATAATGTGAGGGGTGGACTCACTTATGGGAGATACTGTATATATAATGTGAGGGGTGGAGTCACTTATGGGAGATACTGTATATATAATGTGAGGGGTGGAGTCACTTATGGGAGATACTGTATATATAATGTGAGGGGTGGACTCACTTATGGGATATACTGTATATATAATGTGAGGGGTGGACTCACTTATGGGAGATACTGTATATATAATGTGAGGGGTGGAGTCACTTATGGGAGATACTGTATATATAATGTGAGGGGTGGAGTCACTTATGGGAGATACTGTATATATAATGTGAGGGGAGACTCACTTATGGGATATACTGTATATATAATGTGAGGGGTAGACTTACTTATGGGAGATACTGTATATATAATGTGAGGGGTGGACTCACTTATGGGAGATACTGTATATATAATGTGAGGGGAGGACTCACTTATGGGATATACTGTATATAATGTGAGGGGTGGACTCACTTATGGGAGATACTGTATATAATGTGAGGGGTGGACTCACTTATGGGAGATTCTGTATATATAATGTGAGGGGTGGACTCACTTATGGGAGATACTGTATATATAATGTGAGGAGTGGAGTCACTTATGGGATATACTGTATATATAATGTGAGGGGTGGACTCACTTATGAGAGATACTGTATATAATGTGAGGGGTGGACACACTTATGGGAGATACTGTATATAATGTGAGGGGTGGAGTCACTTATGAGAGATACTGTATATATAATGTGAGGGGTGGACTCACTTATGGGAGACAATGTATATATAATGTGAGGGGTGGAGTCACTTATGGGAGATACTGTATATATAATGTGAGGGGTGGAGTCACTTATGAGAGATACTGTATATATAATGTGAGGGGTGGAGTCACTTATGAGAGATACTGTATATATAATGTGAGGAGTGGAGTCACTTATGGGAGATACTGTATATAATGTGAGGGGTGGACTCACTTATGGGAGATACTGTATATATAATGTGAGGGGTGGACTAACTTATGGGATATACTGTATATATAATGTGAGGGGTGGAGTCACTTATGGGATATACTGTATATATAATGTGAGGGGTGGACTCACTTATGGGAGATACTGTATATATAATGTGAGGGGGGACTCACTTATGGGAGATACTGTATATAATGTGAGGGGTGGACTCACTTATGGGAGATACTGTATATATAATGTGAGGGGTGGACTCACTTATGGGAGATACTGTATATATAATGTGAGGGGTGGACTCACTTATGGGATATACTGTATATATAATGTGAGGGGTGGAGTCACTTATGGGAGATACTGTATATATAATGTGAGGGGTGGACTCACTTATGGGAGATACTGTATATATAATGTGAGGGGTGGACTCACTTATGGGAGATACTGTATATATAATGTGAGGGGTGGAGTCACTTATGGGAGATACTGTATATATAATGTGAGGGGTGGACTCACTTATGGGAGATACTGTATATATAATGTGAGGGGTGGACACACTTATGGGATATACTGTATATATAATGTGAGGGGTGGACTCACTTATGGGAGATACTGTATATATAATGTGAGGGGTGGACTCACTTATGGGAGATACTATATATAATGTGAGGGGTGGACTCACTTATGGGATATACTGTATATAATGTGAGGGGTGGAATCACTTATGGGATATACTGTATATAATGTGAGGGGTGGACTCACTTATGGGAGATACTGTATATATAATGTGAGGGGTGGACTCACTTATGGGATATACTGTATATATAATGTGAGGGATGGACTCACTTATGGGATATACTGTATATATAATGTGAGGGGTGGAGTCACTTATGGGATATACTGTATATATAATGTGAGGGGTGGAGTCACTTATGGGATATACTGTATATATAATGTGAGGGGTGAACTCACTTATGGGAGATACTGTATATATAATGTTAGGGGTGGAGTCACTTATGGGATATACTATATATAATGTGAGGGGTGGACTCACTTATGGGAGATACTGTATATATAATGTGAGGGGTGGACTCACTTATGGTATATACTGTATATATAATGTGAGGGGTAGACTTACTTATGGGAGATACTGTATATATAATGTGAGGGGTGGACTCACTTATGGGAGATACTGTATATAATGTGAGGGGTGAACTCACTTATGGGAGATACTGTATATAATGTGAGGGGTGGAGTCACTTATGGGATATACTGTATATATAATGTGAGGGGTGGACTCACTTATGGGAGATACTGTATATATAATGTGAGGGGTGGAGTCACTTATGGGAGATACTGTATATATAATGTGAGGGGTGGAGTCACTTATGGGAGATACTGTATATATAATGTGAGGGGTGGAGTCACTTATGGGAGATACTGTATATATAATGTGAGGGGTGGAGTCACTTATGGGATATACTGTATATATAATGTGAGGGGTGGAGTCACTTATGGGAGATACTGTATATATAATGTGAGGGGTGGAGTCACTTATGGGATATACTGTATATAATGTGAGGGGTGGACTCACTTATGGGATATACTGTATATATAATGTGAGGGGTGGAGTCACTTATGGGATATACTGTATATATAATGTGAGGAGTGGACTCCCTTATGGGAGATACTGTATATATAATGTGAGGGGTGGACTCCCTTATGGGATATACTGTATATATAATGTGAGGGGTGGAATCACTTATGGGATATACTGTATATATAATGTGAGGGGTGGAGTCACTTATGGGAGATACTGTATATATAATGTGAGGGGTGGAGTCACTTATGGGAGATACTGTATATATAATGTGAGGGGTGGACTCACTTATGGGAGATACTGTATAAAATGTGAGGGGTGGAGTCACTTATGGGAGATACTGTATATATAATGTGAGGGGTGGACTCACTTATGGTAGATACTGTATATATAATGTGAGGGGTGGACTCACTTATGGGAGATACTGTATATAATGTGAGGGGTGGAGTCACTTATGGGATATACTGTATATATAATGTGAGGGGTGGACTCACTTATGGGAGATACTGTATATATAATGTGAGGGGTGGACTCACTTATGGGAGATACTGTATATATAATGTGAGGGGTGGACTCACTTATGGGAGATACTGTATATATAATGTGAGGGGTGAACTCACTTATGGGAGATACTGTATATATAATGTTAGGGGTGGAGTCACTTATGGGATATACTATATATAATGTGAGGGGTGGACTCACTTATGGGAGATACTGTATATATAATGTGAGGGGTGGACTCACTTATGGTATATACTGTATATATAATGTGAGGGGTAGACTTACTTATGGGAGATACTGTATATATAATGTGAGGGGTGGACTCACTTATGGGAGATACTGTATATAATGTGAGGGGTGAACTCACTTATGGGAGATACTGTATATAATGTGAGGGGTGGAGTCACTTATGGGATATACTGTATATATAATGTGAGGGGTGGACTCACTTATGGGAGATACTGTATATATAATGTGAGGGGTGGAGTCACTTATGGGAGATACTGTATATATAATGTGAGGGGTGGAGTCACTTATGGGAGATACTGTATATATAATGTGAGGGGTGGAGTCACTTATGGGAGATACTGTATATATAATGTGAGGGGTGGAGTCACTTATGGGATATACTGTATATATAATGTGAGGGGTGGAGTCACTTATGGGAGATACTGTATATATAATGTGAGGGGTGGAGTCACTTATGGGATATACTGTATATAATGTGAGGGGTGGACTCACTTATGGGATATACTGTATATATAATGTGAGGGGTGGAGTCACTTATGGGATATACTGTATATATAATGTGAGGAGTGGACTCCCTTATGGGAGATACTGTATATATAATGTGAGGGGTGGACTCCCTTATGGGATATACTGTATATATAATGTGAGGGGTGGAATCACTTATGGGATATACTGTATATATAATGTGAGGGGTGGAGTCACTTATGGGAGATACTGTATATATAATGTGAGGGGTGGAGTCACTTATGGGAGATACTGTATATATAATGTGAGGGGTGGACTCCCTTATGGGATATACTGTATATATAATGTGAGGGGTGGAATCACTTATGGGATATACTGTATATATAATGTGAGGGGTGGACTCACTTATGGGAGATACTGTATAAAATGTGAGGGGTGGAGTCACTTATGGGAGATACTGTATATATAATGTGAGGGGTGGACTCACTTATGGTAGATACTGTATATATAATGTGAGGGGTGGACTCACTTATGGGAGATACTGTATATAATGTGAGGGGTGGAGTCACTTATGGGATATACTGTATATATAATGTGAGGGGTGGACTCACTTATGGGAGATACTGTATATATAATGTGAGGGGTGGACTCACTTATGGGAGATACTGTATATATAATGTGAGGGGTGGACTCACTTATGGGAGATACTGTATATAATGTGAGGGGTGGAGTCACTTATGGGATATACTGTATATATAATGTGAGGGGTGGACTCACTTATGGGAGATACTGTATATATAATGTGAGGGGTGGACTCACTTATGGGATATACTGTATATAATGTGATGGGTGGACTCACTTATGGGAGATACTGTATATATAATGTGAGGGGTGGACTCACTTATGGGAGATACTGTATATATAATGTGAGGGGTGGACTCACTTATGGGAGATACTGTATATATAATGTGAGGGGTGGAGTCACTTATGGGAGATACTGTATATATAATGTGAGGGGTGGAGTCACTTATGGGAGATACTGTATATATAATGTGAGGAGTGAACTCACTTATTGGAGATACTGTATATATAATGTGAGGGGTGGAGTCACTTATGGGAGATACTGTATATAATGTGAGGGGTGGAGTCACTTATGGGAGATACTGTATATATAATGTGAGGGGTGGACTCACTTATGGGAGATACTGTATATATAATGTGAGGGGTGGACTCACTTATGGGAGATACTGTATATAATGTGAGGGGTGGAGTCACTTATGGGATATACTGTATATATAATGTGAGGGGTGGACTCACTTATGGGAGATACTGTATATATAATGTGAGGGGTGGAGTCACTTATGGGAGATACTGTATATAATGTGAGGGGTGGACTCACTTATGGGAGATACTGTATATATAATGTGAGGGGTGGACTCACTTATGGGAGATACTGTATATATAATGTGAGGGGTGGAGTCACTTATGGGAGATACTGTATATATAATGTGAGGGATGGAGTCACTTATGGGAGATACTGTATATATAATGTGAGGAGTGAACTCACTTATTGGAGATACTGTATATATAATGTGAGGGGTGGAGTCACTTATGGGAGATACTGTATATAATGTGAGGGGTGGAGTCACTTATGGGAGATACTGTATATATAATGTGAGGAGTGAACTCACTTATGGGATATACTGTATATATAATGTGAGGGGTGGAGTCACTTATGGGAGATACTGTATATATAATGTGAGGGGTGGACTCACTTATGGGAGATACTGTATATATAATGTGAGGGGTGGACTCACTTATGGGAGATGCTGTATATATAATGTGAAGGGTGGACTCACTTATGGGAGATACTGTATATATAATGTGAGGGGTGGACTCACTTATGGGATATACTGTATATAATGTGAGGGGTGGACTCACTTATGGGATATACTGTATATATAATGTGAAGGGTGGACTCACTTATGGGAGATACTGTATATATATAATGTGAGGGGTGGACTCACTTATGGGAGATACTGTATATATAATGTGAGGGGTGGACTCACTTATGGGAGATACTGTATATATAATGTGAGGGGTGGACTCACTTATGGGAGATACTGTATATATAATGTGAGGGGTGGACTCACTTATGGGATATACTGTATATAATGTGAGGGGTGGACTCACTTATGGGATATACTGTATATATAATGTGAAGGGTGGACTCACTTATGGGAGATACTGTATATATATAATGTGAGGGGTGGACTCACTTATGGGAGATACTGTATATATAATGTGAGGGGTGGACTCACTTATGGGAGATACTGTATATATAATGTGAGGGGTGGACTCACTTATGGGAGATACTGTATATATAATGTGAGGGGTGGACTCACTTATGGGAGATACTGTATATATAATGTGAGGGGTGGACTCACTTATGGGATATACTGTATATATAATGTGAGGGGTGGACTCACTTATGGGAGATACTGTATATATAATGTGAGGGGTGGAGTCACTTATGGGATATACTGTATATATAATGTGAGGGGTGGACTCACTTATGGGAGATACTGTATATAATGTGAGGGGTGGACTCACTTATGGGAGATTCTGTATATATAATGTGAGGGGTGGACTCACTTATGGGATATACTGTATATATAATGTGAGGGGTGGACTCACTTATGTGATATACTGTATATATAATGTGAGGGGTGGACTCACTTATGGGAGATACTGTATATAATGTGAGGGGTGGAGTCACTTATGGGAGATACTGTATATATAATGTGAGGGGTGGACTCACTTATGGGAGATACTGTATATATAATGTGAGGGGTGGACTCACTTATGGGAGATACTGTATATAATGTGAGGGGTGGACTCACTTATGGGAGATACTGTATATATAATGTGAGGGGTGGAGTCACTTATGGGAGATACTGCATATATAATGTGAGGGGTGGAGTCACTTATGGGAGATACTGCATATATAATGTGAGGGGTGGAGTCACTTATGGGAGATACTGTATATAATGTGAGGGGTGGACTCACTTATGGGAGATAGTGTATATAATGTGAGGGGTAGACTCACTTATGGGAGATTATATATATAATGTGAGAGGTGGAGTCACTTATGGGAGATAGTGTATATAATGTGAGGGTTGGACTCACTTATGGGAGATTATATATATATATATATATATATATATAATGTGAGGGGTGGAGTCACTTATGGTAGTGTGATGACTTGCTGTTGCAGATAGGTGCGGTTGCAGTATAGAGGCAAGGAAACAGGACTTTTCAAATCAAAGTTCAGTGTTTTATTCACACTTGGCACACAGCCTTTAAATGCAGAACAAAAAGGAAAATGTAACAAAAGTCCACCTGTATTCCTTAGGTGTTTGTTCACACCCGAGTCCATGCCATGCAGCATCAAGCAAGTCTTTTCCAGGCAGACTGTTCACCAGCTTTCAACCTTGGAGCAAATACAGTGAAGAACTCCACATCCAGCTCTCTCTGGCAGAGTGAGCTGCAACTAGCAAATCCCCCTCAGCTGGTGAAACAGGTTGCCTTTAAGGCCAACAAAAGATGGCCTGGATTGTGAGGAATGACCCCCACCCAGCACTTTGTCATTCCCAGTAGGAGCCATCCCGGATTGGCCTTCCAGCCATATTACGACCATAGTGTTAGTCTGCATCGCAGCACAGACACTGAATGAATAACGGCTCTTACTTCACCAAAGCCAGGAGCCTTGGTGACACATGACGCCCATCCACCATGATGCCTTTCACCTACTCACATACCCCCCCCCCCTTTGTTCAAACCTTAGGGGGTGAACACTTGTGCAACAGTGGACTCGTGATAGAGCATCAGTGTTGCCTAGCAAACGACCCGCTCTGTGTTCGTCCTTGAACTTAAAATTCTGTAGCGACAGAAACAACCTGGTGACCCTGGCATTTTTGTCCTTGGCCTGGCACATCCACTTCAGGGGGGGGGAATGATCCGTCACAAGACTAAACTTCCTGCCCAACAGATAATAGCGGAGAGACTCGACTGCCCACCTAATGGCCAGGCACTCTCTCTCCACTATACTATGCCTGGTCTCTGCCGGGATGTCACATGGATATCTGCCGTATAGCAGTTCATAGGGTGAGAACCCAGTAGAAGCCTGGGGCACTTCTCACACTGCGAACATGAGATAGGGCAGCAAAAGATCCCAATTTTTTCCATCTCTAGCCACCACCCGCTTTAACATATTTTTTAACGTTTGGTTAAACCTTTCTACCAGGCTTTCTGTCTGTGGGTGGTACACGGAGATCCGTAGCTGTTTTACCTGCAGTAACTTACTGAGCTCTTTCATTACCTTTGACATAAAGTGCCCTGGTCAGTCAATACCTTTTTAGGTAAGTCCACTCGGGAAAACATCTCCATTAGCTCCTTAGCTATAAGTTTGGCCGAGGTATGTCACAGAGGCAGCCCCTCAGGATAACAAGGCGCATAGTCCAGGACTACCAGGATGTGTTGGTGCCCCTTTGCGGATTTTAGCAATGGGCCGACCAGATCCATAGCGATCCGCTCAAATGGAACCTCGATAATCGGGAGAGGGACCAGGGGACTACGGTAATGTGGCTGGGGGCTAGTGATTTGGCAGCTTGTGCAGGATTCACAATACCATTCGACCTCTTTAAACACACTGGGCCAGTAAAAGTGCTGCAAAATTTGGTCCTGAGTCGTTTGCTGGCCCAGGTGCCCCCCTAGAACATGCTGATGGGCTAACTCTAACACCAGCCTCCGATATGCTTTAGGCACCACCAATTGTTCCACATTGTCACCCCGAATTTAGTTTACCCGGTACAGCATCCCTTGGTGGACCACAAAACAGGGGTACACAGTCTCGGCTCCCTGTTGTTGTGGTGCACCTTCAACAATTAAATGGTCACTTTCATTAAAACTAATTTTTGCTATAGCACTCCTTATGGTAAATAAAAAATATTTCTAATATACTTTGTTTAAAAAAAAAAATGAAGTTTTCTATGTTTTATTTGTGCTTAAAAAAATCTCAAGAGCACATTTTCCCCCATCTCGTACACAGACTTATGACTGAAGCCCAAACACAGGAAGTGCAGCCTGGAGTGCTGAGGGGAGGGGGGGGGGGGGGGTCCAACCAACAGCATATGGCAGTTAAGTGTGAGAGGAGCTATGATTGGATGAGGCTGGACACCCCCCCCCCCCCCCCTCAGAAATCCAGGCTGCACTTTCTGTGTTTGGGCTTCGGTCCAAAGTCTGTGTATGAGATGGAGGAAAATGTGCTCTTGAGATTTTTTAAGCACAAATAAAACATAGAAAACTTTTTTTTTAGACAAAGTATATTAGAAATATTTTTTATTTACCATAAGGAGTGCAATAGCAAAAATTAGTTTTAATGAGAGTGACCATTTAAAAATTTTTCCCAGGCCAGAGATAGAGTCGGGTCCTGGTGATGTACCAAAATTTTCTCCTGTAACCTTGAGGTCTGCCAACTCTGGCACTGACGGCAGTTCCTCCACATCTCCTACCATTACCCTCAGTCGGGATGACACCTCCTCCTCCTCCACCATAGTGGTAGTCACCCCAACTGCCGTTGTTTCTGACTCTGGTTCCCAGGGTTCCGGAGTCACCCCTGAGAAGGGCCAGTCTATTGGGGACACCCCTGCATCGCAGGTCTGGGGAACTCTTGTCTGGGGCCACAGAGACAAGAACCCTGGAAAGTCCCTCCCAACTATTATCTCATACGGCAGCCTGACGTCCAGTGTAGTCCGTGGGCGGCACCAGGTTGGACCTCACTAAAGTCACCATGCTACCTGAATCAATCGGGGCCACCAGGACAGTATTTCCCACCCTCACCTGGCAGAGATGATCAGAGTCTGATGCCCTGGGAAAACCTGTGGCACACAGTCTCTGGGCATACAGGGACAGGTGGAGTGCGTAGTTGGTGTCCATAAATTCTTCCTGCTGGGGACAATTAGCCCTAACATGTTCTGGTTGTTGACACCCCCAACACAGCAACAGGGCGGGGCCTTTGGGAAACACTTCCCGGGGACTTTTAGGGCTTTCTTGCCACCTGGGCAAGGGTGGGGACCTCCTGGGTTTCACCGCCCCCTCCCGCAGATTCATGGTGGCCTCGAACTTCTCCACCAGGTCCACCATCCCAAGGGCTTTGTCAGGGGTTACCTGGCCAATCCAGCTTTGGAGGGAATGTGGCAAAGCCCTCCAGAATACATCTGCCAGGAGACGGTCCAGCATAGCGTGGGGACATAGCACCTCTGGCTGCAGCCATTTTTGCAGGCGGTGCAACAGGTCGTAATACTGTGGCTTGGCAGGCTCGGCTGGCTTGTATTCCCACTGATGAACCCGCTGGGCCCGGACCAACGCATTCACCCCCAGTCTTGCCAAGAACTTACCTTTGACAACCTCGTAGTCAACAGCCTGGTCGTCGGGTAAGTCGAAGTGGGCCTGCTGGGGTCCCGATGACATGAACGGAGCGATGACCTCAGCCCACTGTTCTCGGGGTAACTTCTCCCTTGTAGCCACTTTCTTTAAGACCGCCAGGTAGGTCTCGACATTATCCGAGGTGGTCATTGTGGGGATCACTGTCCGCACAGCTTTCCGGGCATCAGGGGCAGCCCGTGTTTTCACTGCAGACTGCATCGCCATAACGTGCTGTAACAGCAGCTGGTGGGTTTCCTGCTGGTGCTTGTTGGACTCCCGCTGTTGCAAGTTGGCCTCCACAAGTGCTTTTACGACTTGGCAAGACTGCAGACAGTGAATCACTGCAGACACTGGAACACTGCTTTGCCTTGACTCACTGGAGAAACACACCCGCCGTACTGACAGTCACTTGTCGGCTTGGTTCTTGGCAACTGCATACTGCAATTCAACTGCTGACCTCACTGCGTTGCCCGCATCCTCCACCAAATGTGATGACTCGCTCTTGCAAATAGGTGCGGTTGCAGTATAGAGGCAAGGAAACAGTACTTTTCAAATCAAAGTTCAGTGTTTTATTCACACTTGGCACACAGCAAACAGTCTTTAAATGCAGAACAAAAGGAAAACGTAACAAAACCTGTTATTTCCTTTGGTGTTTGTTCACACCTGAGACCATGCCATGCGACATCAAGCAAGTCTTTTCCAGGCCTCCAGGCAGACTGTTCACCGGCTTTCAACCTTAGAACAAACGCAGGGATGAACTCCACATCCAGCTCTCTCTGGCAGTGTGAGCTGCAAATACCAAACCCCCCTCAGGTGGTGAAGCAGGCTGCTTTTAAGGCCTGCACTTGGTCATTCCCAGTAAGAGCCATCCCAGATTAGCCTTCCAGCCATACTACGGCCACAGTGTCAGTCTGCATTGCAGCACAGACACTGAATAAATACCGGCTCTTACTTCACCAAAGCCAGGAGCCTTGGTGTTTCACCAAGGCTCCTGGCTTTGGTGAAGTAAGAGCCGGTATTTATTCAGTGTCTGTGCTGCAATGCAGACTGACACTGTGGCCGTAGTATGGCTGGAAGGCTAATCCGGGATGGCTCTTACTGGGAATGACCAAGTGCAGGCCTTAAAAGCAGCCCATCCACCACGATGCCTTTCACCTTCTCACAGTAGATACTGTATATAATGTGAGGGGTGGACTCACTTATGGGAGATACTGTATATAATGTGAGGGGTGAACTCACTTATGGGATATACTGTATATATAATGTGAGGGGTGGACTCACTTATGGGAGATACTGTATATATGTGAGGGGTGGACTCACTTATGGGAGATACTGTATATAATGTGAGGGGTGAACTCACTTATGGGATATACTGTATATATAATGTGAGGGGTGGACTCACTTATGGGAGATACTGTATATATGTGAGGGGTGGACTCACTTATGGGAGATACTGTATATATAATGTGAGAGGTGGACTCACTTATGGGAGATACTGTATATATAATGTGAGGGGTGGACTCACTTATGGGATATACTGTATATATAATGTGAGGGGTGGAGTCACTTATGGGATATACTGTATATAATGTGAGGGATGGACTCACTTATGGGATATACTGTATATATAATGTGAGGGGTGGAGTCACTTATGGGATATACTGTATATAATGTGAGGGGTGGACTCACTTATGGGATATACTATATATAATGTGAGGGGTGGACTCACTTATGGGAGATACAGTATATATAATGTGAGGGGTGGACTCACTTATGGGAGATACTGTATATATAATGTGAGAGGTAGACTCACTTATCAGAGATACTGTATATATAATGTGAGGGGTGGACTCACTTATGGGAGATTCTGTATAAGTCTAATTCATATTTTGCAAACCACACTAAACATGTATAGACATGGTTGTGGTCAGTGATGGGCTGAGTGGTAATATTAGACACTGGTCCTTGATGTCACTCAGGGCCAAAGCCTCACGCTTTCACTAAAAAAGAGGATCGAAGCCGGGGACTGGGGTAGGAAACCAGAGGCACTGCGGGACACTGGAGGGGAGTTCAGGTTAATTGCACACTATGATATGCTTTATTTAATGAAAAATGGCATAGTAAATCGTGCAGTAGATTATTTCACTTATGACAAAGACATAGTGTGCCCTCTAGTGTTAGAAGGGCATACTGCTAAGGCTGCATTCAGCGAACGTACTGCTGAAACAGATGGCCTAAAATCGTAAGATCATATGCTTAAAAAAAATATCATATTGGATGTGTCTAAAAATTGTATCTCTCAGATGTATGGTAGTGCATTTCCACACTTTTCGTACAAATTGTATCTGATTTTATGGGTCTCTGTCCTTCTAGACTGTTCCTAAGCTACCGCGCTTGCTGGAAAAAAAAGTGTATAAGTAAACAGATCAAAACACACAGTGATACAATTCAATAGTATTTACATTTACCGTATTGTTACTGTTTGTATCAGGACTAAAGATCGTGCTCAGCCACAATTAACCATTGGACAATTAAATTAAACAAAATAGTTTAACGAGACCAAAACAGGAGCAATGTGTTGGATACGATGTCTTAAAAGAAGTCAATGGATACATGTAGATATATACAATCATGATGTGAATGCAGCCTTAAAGGGGTACTCCACTGCTCAGCGTTTGGAACAAACTGTTCTGAACGCTGTAACCGGAAGCTCATGACGTCATAGCCCCGCCCCTTTCATGACTTCACGCCCGGCCCTCTCAATGCAAGTCTATGGGAGGGGGCGTGACAGCTGTCACGCCCCCTCCCATAGACTTGCATTGAGAGGGCAGGACATGGCATCATGAAAAGGGCCCGGGGCTATGACATCACGCGCTCCTGACGCCTTCTCCAGCGTTCTGAACATTTTGTGCCAAATGCTGAGCAGTGGAGTACCCCTTTAAAGGGTTACTCCGCCCCTAGATATGTTTTCCTATCTAATGGATAGATGCTAACATGTAGCGGGGTGTAGGTGGTGGAAACCCCCCTCCTCCCCCTGCCAATCATGTGCATAGGGGATAAGTATTTGATTGTTAGCATGGCTGTGCCCCAGACCAAAAAAAGCAATATCCATAAAGACATTGGTTGGGGGAGTTTGGTGAGGAAAAACTTGACTGGCGGCAAAGAGTCCTGGGCTACAAAAACTTTCACTGCTGAGATACTGTAATATGGACATTAACTACATTAATATTTTATATTACATCCACAATTACAAGATGCCCTAATGGGCTAAACTAGTGGACATCTTTTCTCAGGTTATAAACACACGACAACTTTTCCACTTGTATCTCTTGCAGCTCCAACCATAAAGTCACCTAGGTGGGTACACTGGCAGTGCCCATGGTTGTCCCACATGGTTAATAACATCTTGCCAGCTGATATGTTGCTTCCAAGCTGACATCCTTGATGCAAAGTGATATAAAAGTGTCAGTCATTAAACGCAGGACGGAGACCTGGTGTGTATCATCATGCATCAATCATGGATAGATGGGATAACCAACAAAGTGTAAATGATAAGAATCTCAAAAAGTCCCCCAACAATAGATCAAGACATGTCACAGAACTCCGAAATGACCTCTATAATTATAGAGTACCTGTAAACTTTGAATACAGTGTTCTTTGTGTAATTAGCAGACACTTTCCCATTCACTTGCTTTTAAAATTATTAAAATAAATAGGTTTAAAATCTAGCATAAAAAACAGCCACTAGGTGGCACTGTTCTGTTCCCTGCCACAGTTAATACAGTGAGTTTGGTCTCCTCTCGGCCTGGCAGGAGTCCAAACTCAGGAAGTGCTTCTGGCTGCACTGAGCTTGATTGACAGCTGTTAAGTGAAAGCTCCACAGATTCTCACAGAAAGCTGCACAGACTGAAAGCTGCAGGAGAGCCTCACTAAAGTCTGCACAGACTGAAACATGCACAGAGCCTGAGGTCTTCTATTCATCACAGCACTGCAACTATGTGAGGGCGGAAGTGGTCCCCCAGCAGGCTTCAGTGATGTCATGACTGCTGGGAAACCCCCACTTTCTCCTGCTGGGAAATTTCACTATGTGAGCAAGAAGAAAGGAATGATACACATCTTTTAAAGCTCTGAAATGTTTTTTTTTTTTTTTTAAAGAGCTGGAGGGGTGTTAGGAGTAGTTAAAGGGGTACTCCGGTGCTTAGACATCTTATCCCTTATCCAAAGGATAGGGGATAAGATGCCTGACCGTGGGAGTCCCGCTGCTGGGTACCCCCGTGATCTTGCACACAGCACCCCGTTTGTAATCAGTCCCCGGAGCGTGTTCGCTCAGGTCTGATTACGGGCGATCACAGGGCGGGTGGTGTGTGACATGACGCCTCCGCCCCTGTGTGACGTCACGCTCCGGCCCTCAATGCAGGTCTATGGGAGGGGGCGTGATAGCTGTTATAATATACACATCTGATGATAATGAACTATTTTTAAAGATTAATTGGGAACATGATTGATGTCCTTAGAAGCAGTGGAGACATGTAATTCATTGACAGTCAGAATAACCATATTAAAAGAGAAGCCTGTCCATCTTTGATAGAAATAAACAGGGAGATTTATCATAACCTGTGTAGAGGAAGAGCCCATGGCAACCAATAAGATTGCTTTTTTTTTATATATATTTAAAGCGTACATGTCAGATCCCATAAAAAAATTGTTACTCAGTACCCGATCCTGACCATGTACATCAAATTTTTATACTTCTATCACCAATATTAATTATAAAAATCCCTCTTTTCATTAGCTCACAGTGTTAGAAATCCTCTCTGGGGAAGGGAGCATGTCCCTCCTAGTGGTGGTGGGAGGTGATTGGTGATTGAAGTTAGAACACAATACAGATTAGGATACACACGTACAGAATCATAGAAGACTAAACACAGAAATACAACACATTAGGCTAGGGGAAAAGCTAGAGAAGCAATGGATCAGGACCTATACCGAGGTGGAGCTCAAAACACATATCGGTTAGAATACAAGTCAAAATATACAAAATAGACAGGATAAAACCGACCTGATAAAACGGAGGTACAGACAGATCACAAGACAGACAGCACTAGGCTAAAAACTAGACAAACGGGTCATAACTACAAAGCCATGGCAAAATAAAATCAAGAGCAAAAGTCAGAAGGCTGAGGAGGAATCAAATACCCCACCTCAGCTACTGATTGGCCAAGACCTGTGACTCCTCCCTGACCAAAGCGCAGCATGCAAAGCCTGGCCAGGCGCAATCTTTACAGGCGTGTATTACAATTTTCTTTGGCAGCTGAGGTGTGCAATACAATGTTCTGCAGCAGCTGAGATCTGTATTGTAATGTTCTCCAAAAGTTAAATTCTGTATTATAATGTCTTGTAGCAGGTGAGGTGTGTTTTATAATGTCCTGCAGCAGCTGAAGTGTGTATTTTATGATGTTCTGCGGCAGCTGAGGCGTGTATTACCATGTTCTGCAGCAGCTGAGGTGTGTATTACAATGTTCTGCAGCAGCTGAGGTATGTATTACAATGTTCTGCAGCAGTTGAGGTATGTATTACAATGTTCTGCAGCAGCTGAGGTGTGTATTACAATGTTCTGCAGCAGCTGAGGTGTGTATTACAATGTTCTGCAGCAGCTGAGGTGTGTATTACAATGTTCTGCAGCAGCTGAGGTGTGTATTACAATGTTCTGCAGCAGCTGAGGTGTGTATTACAATGTTCTGCAGCAGCTGAGGTGTGTATTACAATGTTCTGCAGAAGCTGAGATGTGTATTACAATGTTCTGCAGCAGCTGAGGTGTGTATTACAATGTTCTGCAGCAGCTGAGGTGTGTATTACAATGTTCTGCAGCAGCTGAGGTGTGTATTACAATGTTCTGCAGCAGCTGAGATGTGTATTACAATGTTCTGCAGCAGCTGAGGTATGTATTACAATGTTCTGCAGCAGCTGAGATGTGTATTACAATGTACTGCAGCAGCTGAGGTGTGTATTACAATGTTCTGCAGCAGCTGAGGTGTGTATTACAATGTTCTGCAGCAGCTGAGGTATGTATTACAATGTTCTGCAGCAGCTGAGATGTGTATTACAATGTACTGCAGCAGCTGAGGTATGTATTACAATGTTCTGCAGCAGCTGAGGTGTGTATTACAATGTTCTGCAGCAGCTGAGGTGTGTATTACAATGTTCTGCAGCAGCTGAGATGTGTATTACAATGTTCTGCAGCAGCTGAGGTGTGTATTACAATGTTCTGCAGCAGCTGAGGTGTGTATTACAATGTTCTGCAGCAGCTGAGGTGTGTACTACAATGTTCTGCAGCAGCTGAGATGTGTATTACAATGTTCTGCAGCAGCTGAGGTATGTATTACAATGTTCTGCAGCAGCTGAGGTGTGTATTACAATGTTCTGCAGCAGCTGAGGTGTGTATTACAATGTTCTGCAGCAGCTGAGGTGCGTATTACAATGTTCTGCAGCAGTTGAGGTGTATATTACAATGTTCTGCAGCAGTTGAGGTGTATATTACAATGTTCTGCAGCAGCTGAGGTGTGTATTACAATGTTTGGCAGCAGCTGATATGTGTATTACAATGTTTGGCAGCAGCTGAGGTGAGTATTACAATGTTCTGCAGAAGCTGAGGTGTGTATCACAATGTTTGGCAGCAACTGAGGTGTATTACAATGTGTTGCAGCATCCAAAGTGTTTATTTTGATGTTCTGCAGCAGCAGAGGAGTGTATTATATTTTGTAGCCATTAGGGGCACTCTACTGCACAATTCACACTGCAGCTGCCGAAGAACCTCTTTCTACTGAGACAGAGCACTACATTCAATCATCGGCAGAGGGAATGTCCTACAACAGGAATCTGTGATTCTTTTGCAGCAAGAGATAAGCGGTGCCTGCGCCTCTCCATTCATCTCTGTATAATCGCCATGTTCTGACATCAGAATGTCATGTTTATACAAGTGTTTTTATTTTTTCACAGACACGTCAATAGTAAAATTCCCATCCAAGTGATATACGACACATGACACCTCCAGCATATATAGACAATGGTGCCTGAAAATGCTTAAAAATGTCCTCCAATATTTCCCGAACAGTAGAGCGGATCCTTGCAGCTGTTACTCTTGTCACATTATCGAGAGAAACCCCTATAATTGGGACTGATGTACGGCATCGGCGGAGCAGATGGCTTCTCCATATTTGCGTAACATATTACTGGAAGCGATCCCGTGCAGAGGTATTATCGCAGTGTGAGAGTCATTCGCTGTAATGGAGCCTGGTAATTGGATCTGACAGTCCGCGCCGCGGCTTCTTGTCATTTTTTCATTTTTTTCGGAGAGGATGGAAGACTCCAGCAGGGATCAGCGTCTTCCCTTTGTGAATCTTATTAAAGCTAATTGAAAGTAAACGGGAGCGAGCACTCCGCCGAACAGACCCTCGTTTGTAGGTCATTTCTTCACAAGTGCTAATCAGTAGGGAAGGCGGGAAGGGCCTCCACGATCCTGCTTCACTATCTGTATAGGATTTTTTGTTATCTATCTATATATATATATATATATATATATATATATATATATATATATATATATATATATATATAATCTGTATATGATTTTTTTGTTCTATATATATATATATATATTATATATATATATATATATATATATATATACACACACACACACAAATAAATATATATATATTTTTATAAGTGTATAATTTTCCTCAAATTTAAGCGAAAACAAAAAAAATCTAAATTTCAAATACAGTAACCCCACGACCTACGAGGCCATCGCATGTTGAAGGCGTTTAAGGTGCTCCGTATGCTCCGGTGATGGTCACTCACCTGTCCCAGGTGCTCCAGACCGTCCTCTTCGGGATCCTCTGCATCGCCGTCGCTCTCCTTCGTCGTCATCACGTCGCCGAGCACGCCGTCCCGTCATCCAATAGGAGCGGCGTGCGTAGCGATGTGATGAGGGCGATGAAGAGCAACGATCCCGGGCAGCAGAGACGGTCTGGAGCGGCGGGGACACCCCGGGGATGGAGGGCGACATCCAGGGCAGAGGGGACGGTCCGGAGCGGCGGGGACACGTGAGTATAACTTCCTATACTTTACATTGCACGGATCCCTCAACATACGATGGTTTCAACTAACGATGGTCCATTTGGAACGGATTACCATCGTATGTTGAGGGACCACTGTAATTACTTTTTATTTGGGCAGCGGGAACATTCATGACACTGTTAAATAAGACACTAGCACAGTGTTTTCCATACAGTGTGTCTCCAGCTGTTGCAAAACTACAACTCCCAGCATGCCCGGACAGCCGAAGGCTGTCCGGGCATGCTGGGAGTTGTAGTTTTGCAACAGCTGGAGACACACCACTGCACTAGTAAGGTGCAAGAGTGCCGTTCCTGCCACGTTAATCCGAAGGAAAGAATTTCACGGCACCCTACAGAGATTACAATTCTTAATCCGTGTTTTATTACACGTAATCGCCATATCTAGGCTTAGACATTCAGAGGCATGAAGTGTTAGCGCCGCCTCTAGTTTTCTGTAGGAAAACCAAGACGTCAAATGACTTATTGACTTCTAGAGGAGTGTCCTGGGCATGCTCTGTGACCTACGAAGAAGAGGGAGTGAGTAATGAGTAGATATCACCTATTGATAAAGTGCATTCCCACCTGGCGTATACACAGCGCATTTCACGCCGCGCAAAATTTGTGGCAGCAGCGGGAAATATGCTGCGTATTCCTCGCTCACTATACACACAGGGCTTTCCGGCGGCAGCCATGTGTGTGCAGTGAGTTTTAGAGGCGGGGCCGTGTGCCGGCGTGACTGATGCGCGGCTCCGCCTCCAAAACTCACTACACGCATAGGGCTGCCACCGGAAAACCCTGTGTGTATAGTGAGTGAGGAATACGCAGCATATTTCCCGCTGCTGCTGCAATTTTTGCGCAGCGTGAAATACGCTGCGTATATGCCAGGTGGGAACGCACCCTTAAAGTGCTGCTCCAGTGATGGTTTAAATTTTTCCACTACTGCCCAACCTTATGTTGAGACTAAGGCGTTCAATCTACGGATTTTGCAGAAGTCTCATGCAGGTGTAGGTGGCTTAACCCCTTAAGGACTCAGGGTTTTTCCGTTTTTGCACTTTCGTTTTTTCCTCCTTATCTTTTAAAAATCATAACCCTTTCCATTTTACACCTAAATTTTCTTACCCAAAAAAGCACGGCGAAACGGAAAAAAAAATCATTGTGCAACAAAATCGAAGAAAAAAGCGCCATTTTGTAACTTTTGGGGGCTTCCGTTTCTACGCAGTGCATATTTCGGTAAAAAATGACACCTTATAATTATTCCGTAGGTCCATACGGTTAAAATGATACCCTACTTATATAGGTTTGATTTTGTCGCACTTCTGGAAAAAATCATAACTACATGCAGGAAAATTTATACGTTTAAAAATCTTCTGACCCCTATAACTTTTTTATTTTTCCATGTACAGGGCGGTATGAGGGCTCATTTTTTGCGTCGAGATCTGAAGTTTTTATCGGTATCATTTTTGTTTTGATCAGACTTTTTGATCACTTTTTATTCATTTTTTAATGGTATAAAAAGTGACCAAAAATGCGCTTTTTTTGACTTTGGAATTTTTTTGCGCGTACGCCATTGACCGTACGGTTTAATTAATGATATATTTTTATAGTTCGGACATTTACGCACGCGGCGATACCACATATGTTTATTAATTTTTTTTTTTTACACTGTTTTATTTTTTTTATGGGAAAAGGGGGGTGATTCAAACATTTATTAGGGAAGGGGTTAAATGACCTTTATTAACACTTTTTTTTTAATTTTATTTTGCAGTGTTATAGGTCCCATAGTCCCACACACTGATCTCCTATGCTGATCACTGGCGTGTATTAACACGCCTGTGATCAGTGTTATCGGCGCTTGACTGCTCCTGCCTGGATCTCAGGCACGGAGCAGTCATTTGCCGATCGGACACCGAGGAGGCAGGTAGGGGCCCTCCCGGTGTCCTGTCAGCTGTTCGGGACGCCGCGATTTCACCGCGGCGGTCCCGAACAGCCCGACTGAGCAGCCGGGTCACTTTCACTTTAGAAGCAGCGGTCAGCTTTGACCGCCGCTTCTAAAGGGTTAATACCGCACATCGCAGCGATCGGCGATGTGTGGTATTAGCCGCGGGTCCCGGCCGTTGATGAGCGCCGGGACCCACACGATATGATGCGGGTTCGTGGCGCGATCCCGCTTCAAATCGCGGGAGCCGGCGCAGGACGTAAATATACGTCCTGCGTCGTTAAGGGGTTAAAGGGGTACTACAGAATAATTTTTATTTTTTTAATTAAATTAACTGGTGGCAGAAAGTTAAACAGATTTGTAAATAACTTCTATTAAAAAATCATAATCCTTTCAGTACTTATCAGCTGCTGCTGTATGCTCTACAGGAAGTTTTTTTAGTTCTGACCACGGTGCTCTCTACTGACACCTCTGTCCATGTCAGGAACAAATCACCATAGCAAACCTATCCTGCTCTGTACAGTGGACATGGACAGAGGTGTCAATAAGAGCAGTGTCTCTTAAAATGTCCTATTTGTTTTCTGTGTTATGTTGCTGTGGTTACACCCTGACCTATCTTGGTTCTGTATCGCCTACCTATCAGATATCTTATGTGACCACACCTGTTCAGCTGGCTATTTAAAGGTGTACTCCGGTGGAAAACATTATTTTATTTTTTATTTTTATTAATCAGCTGGTGCCAGAAAGTTAAACAGATTAGTGAATAACTTGTAAATCTTAACCCTCCCAGTACTTATCAGCTACTGTATGCTCCACAGGAAGTACTTTTATTTTTAAATTTCTTTCCAGTCTGATCACAGTGCTCTCTGCTGACACCTCTGTCCATGTAAGGAACTGTCCAGAACAGGAGAGGTTTGTTTTGGGGATCTGTTCCTGCTCTGGACAGTTCCTTACATGGACAGAGGTGTCAGCAGAGAGCACTGTGGCCAGACAGAAAGGACATTCAAAAAGAAAAAAACTTCATCTGTAATATACAGCAGATGATACGTACTGGAAGGATTAAGATTTTTTTTAATAGAAGTAAATTACAAATCTGTTTAACTTTCTGGAGCCAGTTGAAAAAAAAAAAAAATAAAATAAATAGTTTTGCACCAGAGTACCCATTTAACTTTTCACTAGCTAGCGCACCTTTGCCAGTGAAAGAAGATATTTTCTATAGCTAGCTTTCTGCATTGTATTTTGCTGGTATTTGGACTTTGGCTCTGTTTTCCTGGAATAACTCATTGCTTTTTGATTTGGCATCTCTCTGGCTCTCTTGGTTCTGACTTCAACGTTCTGACACTGATTTATCTGTTGGTTTGTTTGTCTCCCTCTGTATTGTTAGTATGCATTTACCTTTAGTATTTTTGACAAATTCCCTGACTGATGACTAGTTGAGTATTTCTGTAGTTTGTTATTTTGACTTTGAAGTCCCAGCACTTAGGCAGGGACCGTCTTCGTGGTTGTGGATCCGTCAGTTAGGGTGGATACGTATTAGGAAGGAAAAGAGATTGTGGGTGAGTGCAGGACTTGACCTTTTCCCGGCCCATATGTGACATGAAGTTAACCTTTCATTTGGTGATATATCAGTTCAGGAGAGGAGAGATGTCCTTATATCCCTACCTCATCTCCTCACATCCCGACCTTATATACCTACCTCATATCCCATCCTCATATCCAGACCTCATATCTCGTCCTCACATCCCAACCTTATCTCCTGACCTCAAATTCCATCCTCATCCCCACATATCACAACCTCCTATTCTGTCCTCATATATCCCGATCTTATCTCGTTTTCATACCCCATCCTAATATCCCGTCCTCATATCCTTACCTTATCTCAATCTCCTACCCCAACCTCATAATTTGTCATCATATTACCATCCGCATATCCTTTCCTCATATCCCCTGTTGAGTGGAGAGCAGGAAGTGATGATCAGTGGTTTATAACTTAAAAGGAAAACTGCCACCCTGATCACCCACACTAAACCCAATACACTGGGTTTGTACCAAGAATCCAAAGAGGGTTCCCATTCTGAATTCAGGGAGTTGCGTGCAGGAAGTGGGGCCCCGCTGGCTGGCCGCCTCTGCTTCTTTCCGTCTTCTCAATCAGCCATCCCCTTAGTTAGCATATTCATATTCTGCGACTCCATGTCCCAGTGACGTGAGCCGCATGTCACGTGAGCGCAGCGCTCACATGACATGCGACTCACATCACTAGGACATGGAGTCACAGAATATAAATATGTAGAGCTGGGCGGTATGACCAAATATGTGTATCACAGTATTTTAGTAACTTATGGCGGTTCCAAGGTATATAACGGTATTTCCCCCCCCCCCAGATCATGTGACCCGCGAGCGCTGTTCTGCTTCCCCTCCAATTATCAGCCCAGCGCTGCGCTGTCCCCATCGGGGAACTAATCACATGTCACCCGCAAGCGATGTCCTCGTCGTCCTCCTGTTAGTTGCGGGCCGCCGTGATAATATGTGAGTAGTTCCCCGATAGGGACAGCACAGCGATGGGCTGATATTTAATTGGGGGGGGGGGGAGAGAAGAAGCAGCGCTTGCGGGTCACATATGATTAGTTCCCCGATGTGTGGACAGCGCAGCGCTGGGCTGATAATTCATTCCCGAGGGGGGAGGGGCCCAACCGGTATTGCGGTATGGGAGAAATTCATATCGTCCAGCACAAAAATTTCGGTATTCGGTATGAACCGGTATACTGCGCAACACTAATGCTAAGGAGATGGCTGATTGACAAGACGGAAAGAAGCAGGGGCGGACAGCCGGCGGGGCCCCACCTCCTGCGCGCAACTCCCTGAATTCAGAAGGGGAAATTCACCAGCCAATATTTCAGGAACCACAGCACCGATTATAGTAAGTGACCCCTCTTTGGATTCCTGATCACCCACACTATAACCCAGTTTATTGGATTTAGTGTAGGGGATCAAGGTGACAGTTTTTCTTGAAAACTTTTTTTTGAAAATCAAATTAAAAACAAAGCAACATTGCATATAATACTATTTCATTTTACCTTTTGCTTTGTAATAAAAATGTACATTATTATGTCTATTGCTATGCTCTGTAGAATGATACTGAATTATTTCAATGTCTTAGGATGTCCCGACAGGAGAGTAAGATGATATATGACCTCCAAACCTTGGCAACGTTTGGGCTAAATTCAGAGCTCGAGATTTTTGGCTTCATTTCCTAAACACATTTTATTTTTCATTCATTCATTCATTTATCATTTATATTTTTACATTTTTATTTGTATTGCTGTTTTTATTTTTTATACTTTATTTTTTCCACACCTACCCTTTTTACCTTTCATTATGTCAGCTAATTATTATCCAGACTGGTTCGCAAACACCATTTACATGTATATCTGATTTCTTCCACTATTCTCTTTTACTGTCCTAATCTTTCCCTCTTAATTTCTCTCACTTTCACTCCATTCCTGCTCTTGTAACTGACCACATTTTTGTTCCTGGATGTTTTCACCATATTTTCCTATTCGCCCTCGAAATTATATAAAGCCAAACTTCTGTTCTTACCACATTAAGACTACTGAGGAAGGACCAAGAGGTTCCGAAACATGTCTAGTCTGTATTACAGCCACTGACTTTGCTACCAGTCACTATATGAAGTAGGGATCGACCAATATCCACTTTTTAGGGCCGATACCGATAATCTGTGACCTTTGAGGCCGATAACTTATACCGATATTCTGGTATAAATTATCGGCTATTTCCCTCCCCCACCCCCACAGAAGCCGCTGCAGATCAATGATTTAAAGTGGGCACTTTAAATCAATGAACTGCAGCGGCTTTTGCGTGGACAGTGACCGCTGCTTCCCGCTTCTCTCCCCCTGCCTGTCCTGGAGTCCTCCCTAGTCCAACCACCGCCGCTGCCCCATTGCCTCCCCCATCCCCGGTTTTATAATTACCTGTTCCCAGGGTCAGCGCTACTTCTGGCTCCGGCGGCGTCCTGAGCCGTCACTGTGCGCACTGACGGTGACGTCGCGTTGAGGACGTCACTCTTCATTGGGGGATGGGGGAGGCAATGGGGTGGCGGCGGCAGCGGTGGTCTCTGGCCGGGGCATTATCGGCAAGGTAATTGCCGATACCGATAATGTCCAAAATCGTGAATATCGGCCGATATCAGCCAAACTGATAATCGGTCAATCCCTAATATGAAGTACTCCTACAACCAGGCTATGCACCTTTAGCCGCATCTACTACCGCACAGCATCATCATCATCATAGTGCGCTCCCCTCCACAAGGACGCGCCATCCAGCACTCACAGGCATCGGGACATATCCATCGCTAGCTGCTCTGGAAGGCTCGCAGCCCAGCGTAAGCACCGGATCAAACAGCAAGTTTTCACGGTGTGGTGTCCCGGTACTGTACCTTGTGTAATAAGTCCCCAAAGTCAGAGTTCCTCCGAATTGATTGGATGTTCTTAGTGGGATAAACCCTTGTCGTCTCTTCCTTCTTTAATTTAATGTATATAATTTATATATTGTATAGTGTAAATGTTGCTTCCAGGACCTTAGGTCACATGATTAATAATTCTGCTAAGGTTAAGGACCTTCCAGGTCAGGTGCTCATGTCACGTGATGTACCGCAATGCTTTATATTAGGACTGACAGGTCTGGGGGACCAATAAGCTTGAAGCCCACCCCTTTGGATTTAAGGGCCCTGTTATCCAATCCTCGCTCTCTTGGGTTTCGGACTAGAAGAGAGAGATAGGAGCTCTGTGTATACCTTCAAGACAAATCTAGGCCTGAAGCCTGCTAACTTCAGCCGAATACAAAACTGTGAGTTCAATCTAACTCAATCCTACGTGACTACTGAACCTAAACAATTCCCCTAAATCCAGTGGAACAGCGTAAAGCAAATCCTTCAAGCTTATTCCCTATAAGGTCCCAACCAAACCTGTGAGGAGCCTAAAGTCCGGTCCTCTGTAAAGACTGTTACTACGTTTAACCTGCATAAAATCTTCAGTAAAGTTATCTACAGTTTACTAAACTCCGGTTGTGGACAATCCTTTATTCCTCCCTACCGTTCCTGGGACGGGTGGCGGTAGGATACATATACAGAGAGGAACCCGCACCCTGGCGTCACGACAGTTAAGGGTTAATCCAACACCCTTTCATCACTGCACAGCTACACCCTACCTACCCTACTCCCCCAAGCTATCACAACGGAAGTACGGGTGAGAGTTACACAGTACCTATTACAATCTTTCCTCCCGTCTCCAGTTACATCCTCGATTACTGCTCATCAGCAACAGTGCCGGCACTTTTATTTTGCTTTGCAGGTCCGTGCAGTCGGCATTTGTTTCGGATTAACATTACCAGGATCCTGTACTGACTTTTACTTTCCTAAAGAGAATTGCATTAGCATCAGGAACTGTAGCACATATTGCCTAAATGCGATTTATGAACGATCACATTTTACCCTATGGAGTATTTGATTTTCATTCATCTAGTGACCCACAGTTATGTGTGATATTTTAACTATTTAAATACTATCGTTTTTAGAGTGTATGTAATTGTATTCTCTGGGAGATTCACATCACTAGGGCCCAGCGCTGTCCCTGTATTGTACTTGCATAAAATCTTGTGTTTTAATAAATTGCACCTTATCCTAAACATTGCAAGCGCATTGCTATACAGTGGTCCCTCAACATACGATGGTAATCCGTTCTAAATGGACCATCGTTTGTTGAAACCATCGCATGTTGAGGGATCCGTGCAATGTAAAGTATAGGACAGTGGTCTACAACCTGCGGACCTCCAGATGTTGCAAAACTACAACACCCAGCATGCCCGGACAGCCGTTGGCTGTCCGGGCATGCTGGGTGTTGTAGTTTTGCAACATCTGGAGGTCCGCAGGTTGTAGACCACTGTTAGAGGAAGTTGTACTTACCTGTCCCCTCCGCTCCGGACCGTCACCGCTAGTCACCGCTGCCCGAGATGTCGCCGTCCATCGCTGTCGCCACGTCCCCAAGGTGTCCCTGACGCTCCGGTAAGGCCTCTTCTTTCCCGGCATCCTCGCTCTCCGTCGCCGCCATCACGTCGCTACGCACGCCGCGCCTATTGGATGATGGGACGGCGTGCGCAGTGGCGTGATGACGTCGATGGAGAGCGCAGACGATGCAGAGGATCCCAAAGAGGACCCGCAGGAGCCCCGAGGACAGGTAAGTGATCGTCAGCAAAGGGCACGGGGCACCTTAAACAGCTATCCGGTGGCAGCTGAAGCAGTCTGCGCTGCCGGATAGCCGTTTATGCGATGGCCCCGACATACAAAAGCATCGTATGTTGATGCTGCCTTCAACATGCGATGGCCTCTGAGAGGCCATCGTATGTTGAAATTATCGTATGTCGGGGCCATCGTAGGTCGAGGTGTCAATGTATATATTTTCAGTTTGTACTTGTATAGCATCTACAATACCCACTTGTTCTATACCTACTATTGTCGTCTTTCTCCCTTTCTCCAATTTTTTTCTAATTACCTTATATCTGCTCTGTCGTCTTTTCCCGTCTCTTCTTTCTCTGTTCTAACCCTTTTCTTTGCAATATCTCTCCTTCACCTTATTACCATCATACCCATCCAATAATTGTACCACACATTGATTATATCATATTCACACATACACCAGTCATCCTCTCTAATATTGTTACATGTATTTTATTTTCATATTATGTATTATAGTGGCGTGTGCATCCATCCTGTAGGTCTCTGGCACAGTGCAAAGAGTTAATCTCACATTTATTATTAGGGTCATATTGCAGTACTCCTTCACCACCTACTGAGCCCCACCTACCACACATATATACATTTACACCTGGAGAACCGGTCACCTTGTATATTCATTTTCTAGTTTTCCCCGGGTGTAGTGGAGATTGCACCTAGACCAGAGTTCTTGGTCACAACACAGAGAGTACATCCCAAAACCTTGCTTCCTATAGCAGCCGACATTCTCCACCACTGGCAGACATTGGCGAACAAACCAATGTCCGCCATCAACCCTTTAGATGACGTGATTAATGCCAATTCCAGTATCTAAAGAAGAATGTAGGTGCCAGTGGGTTAGGGGTGCTCATCGGACCCCAGCAGCACGATCACAGGGGTCCATTGAGCTAAGATAGTGGCCGGAGGTCTACTACTCACCTCCGATTGTTGCTCCTCTAATACACTCTGCCAAAGACAAATAGTTTTGCAACATCTGGAGAGGCGAAGCTTGGAGACCACCAATTTTAAGATACTACTAAAGTTATTACTAGGCGAGTACCCACCTTTGCCTTACTACCTAAATCTTGTGGAAGAGGAAAACCACCAAGACGCTCTTGTCCTCATACCCCGACCTCATATCTCGTCCTCACATCCAAACCTTATCTGGTGCCCTCAAATCCCATCCTCATCACCCCATATCATGAGACCTCATATATCCCGACTTTATATCCCAACCTTATCTCTTGTCTTTTTATCCCTTCCTCATATATTTTCCTCATATCTCATCCTTACATCCCAACCTTATTTCCTGTTCTCATATCCCATTATCATCCCTCCTTATTACAACCTCATATCCAGTCCTAAAATATACTATCCTCATATCTCACCCATGTTCCGACCTCAGTTTCTGTCCTCATCCTCTTATTTCCCAACCTCATATCCCAACCCAATATCTCGCCCTCGTGTTCCGACCTCCTATCTCGCCCTCGTGTTCCGACCTCCTATCTCGCCCTCGTGTTCCGACCTCCTATCTCGCCCTCGTGTTCCGACCTCCTATCTCGCCCTCGTGTTCCGACCTCCTATCTCGCCCTCGTGTTCCGACCTCCTATCTCGCCCTCGTGTTCCGACCTATCTCGCCCTCGTGTTCCGACCTCCTATCTCGCCCTCGTGTTCCGACCTTCTATCTCGCCCTTATATCCCAACCCCATCTTATGTCCTCATATCCCAACCTCATATCTCGTCCTCACATCCCAACCTTACCTCCTGTCCTCAAATCCCATCCTCATATTTCACAACCTTGTATCCTGTCCTCATATATCCTGATCTTTTCTTGTCTTCATACCCCATCCTTCTATCCTTTCCTTTATCTCAATCTCATATCCTGATCTCAGAAAACATCATCATATCATATGCTCATATCTTGTCCTTATACCCGACCTTATCATCCATCATATTCCATCCTCAAATGCAGTTCTCATACTCCGACCTTATAATCTTTCCTCATATCACAGTCCTAATACCCCATCCTCACACCCCAAACTTATATTCCGTCCTCATATCCGGTCCCCCGCACTAACTATTCTCTCCACCTGTCTGCCGGACAGTCGGCAGGATGTATAAAAGTCCCGGACAATCTCTGCAGCCCGAGAATAACGCAATCAGGGGATGTACCAGAAGTCCTATATACTTGCATAGCACTTCAGGCAAAAAAAATACCATCCTTGCATAAGGTGGTTGTTAGGGCTGATTTAACCCTGTATATTCATATAAGTAACAAGTATACAACGTTTCAACTTAATATCTCCAGCGGTATAGAAGTTATGCTGGAATATACATACATTCATAGACATTGATTATATATTATATATATATATATATATATATATATATATATACACACACACACACACACGTATAGATTCACCCATTAAATATTTTTTTATTTATGCTAATTTATTTTGTGTAATATTTAGAATAATTCTCCTTCTTCTTTGTTTAGTATAATTCTATCCTGTGCAGCACATTGTTCCGGCCCTGCAGCTCAGCACAGGCTCCCTCCATGCCTCCCCTACACTGGGGCTCACATGACATAATTTCCATCAGGCAGCACTTAGGGACCATCCTCACTCCTCCACTCTCCTCTCTCCAGCACACACTCGCGCTTTGTTACACCTCCTCCCATTGGCCGGCCGCTCCTCGTCCCCTCCCCCTCCCTGCCCGTTCCACCAATCACAGCGCGGCTTTCTCCGTCCCCGTCCTACTTTCCATTCCGTGTGGTGGAAAAAAACCCTGAGCCATTTTAGGCCCCACGGCCCAGTTCGGCCAATAAATCTCGTCCCCGGCTCCGTCCTTCGATATATATCGGTGGCTGGACGTACCTCCTGCTGATATATCGAGGTTTTAGGCGGTTCTGTCAGTCACGCTCCGAGCTGCGGCTCGTTACACACTCCTTGCGGCCTAGTCGTTCGTCCCTACCGGCACTTTGTAGACGGTCCCTTATTTTTAGAGCGCGGCTCCTTTAAGCGCATAGCTGTCCACGGATTTGCCTGTAAGATTTTTGTCTCTCTGTTTCGTCTCTCGCCTCTATCCGGTTAGTCAGCGATACTATATCTGTGCGATATAAATCGATTTTTATTGATATTTTAGGTTTGTTTTATAACGCGTTTTCCCGGCTTTGAAGACATATTGGAGTCCGTTGCAGAGTGCCGGTGCCGCCTCCGCTCTATAGTGGTCAGCGCTGGTTATGTGGACTGTGAAGGGACGGTTTTTATACCGTGAGCGCCTCCTGCTGGGTGGGGTAGGAGTCGGCTGGGGCTTTGGCGGGGTTTTCCCCCCTCGCGCAGGCAGAGGTGAGGGCAGCCCCGCGGCTGGGGTCCTAGTGACATGAGGTCCTATTTAGTCTGGGTCAGGTTCAGTGCTGCTTCAGGAGGGAAACTTCAGGGGCTTTGTCCCGACACAAAGAGCAGTCGCCGCCGCGGAGCCCGGATTGTCAGGGGGTGAAGCCACAGCAGGTGAGCGGCTCCCGGGGGCCGGAGAGCGGAGGGCCCCACACAGCGGAGCTTCCTCCCCGGCACGGGCGGGGGCGGCCGCATCGTGACCCGGGGCTCCCCCCTCCCTTATGAGGGAAGCGGCCCGCAGCCGGTACCGTGAGGTGGAGGACGGCTCCCCGCCGTTTTCCCCCTCATTCATTCCTATGGGTGGAGGTGACCGGGGCGGGAGCATGTTATCCTCGGCTCCTCCACATGGCTAGGGGGCGCCCTGCTCAGCTGTCAGTGAGGAGGATATCCCAGAGAGCAGGGAATTTCCTCCATAGTAACTCCACAATGTGCACATGTTACTGGGTGCTGTGCCCCTCCTCATTGGCCAGGGGGATTCCTGGGCTCTGTGCCATTGGCTGCCAGTGCCCCTTAGTGGTGGGAAACTGAGCTTGGCAGTGGGCTCCTGGGCACCTTAGTGGTGGGCAGTGGGCCTCCTGGGCCCCTTAGTGGTGGGAAACTGAGGTTGGCATTGGGGCTCCTGGGCCCCTTAGTGTTGGGCAGTGGGTCTCCTGGGCACCTTAGTGTTGGGTGGTGGGAGCTCCCAGTCCCTTTACATTGGGCAGGTGGTCTCTTGGACCCTTAGTGTAGGGAGATGGGGGTCCCTGGGCAGTCCCTTAGTGATGGGCAGTGGGCCTCCTGGGCAGTCCCTTAGTGATGGGCAGTGGGCCTCCTGGGCAGTCCCTTAGTGATGGGCAGTGGGCCTCCTGGGCAGTCCCTTGGTGTTCTCAGGCCCTTTGGTATTGGGTCTCCTGAGCACCTTAGCATTGGCTGGCAGAGCTCCTGGGCACCTTCCATCAGGCAATGGGTCTCCCTGTGCCCCTTTGTGTTAGGGCTCCCAGGCATCTTTCATGTTAAGTGTCAGGACTGGCCCCGTGTCATTGCCTGGTGGTGCCCCCTTTATGTAGGCCTATGCTAGTGCCCAGCAGAATTGTCACACCTGGCTATAGGATCACTTCCAATGACACATGCCTGATCCTGTTAAAGGGGTACTCCTGTGGAAAACTTTTTTTTTTTTTTTTAATCAACTGGTGCCAGAAAGTTAAACAGATCTGTAAATTACTTCTATAAAAAAAAAATCTTAATCCTTCCAGTACTTTTTAGGGGCTATATACTACAGAGGAAATGTTTATCTTTTTGGATTTCTCTGTCATGACCACAGTGCTCTCTGCTGACCTCTGCTGTCCAGAGCAGGAAAAAACATAGCAAACATACTGCTATGGACAGTAGAGGTCAGCAGAGAGCACTGGTCAGGATGTCAGAGAAATCCATAAAAGTAAAGCATTTCCTCTGTAGTATACAGCCCATAAAATGTACTGGAAGGATTAAGATTTTTTTTTTATTAATAGAAGTAATTTACAAATCTGTTACTTTCTGGCACCAGTTGATTTAAAAAAAAAAAAAGTTTTCAACGGGAGTACCCCTTTAAAGAATCACTAGTATGGATTAGATTGTCACATACCCCAGTAAGGAGATCTGTAGTGAAATAGAGCAGTGGTCTTCAACCTGTGGAACTTCAGGTGTTGCAAAACTACAATTTGGCTGTCCATTCATGCTGGGAGTTGTAGTTTTGCAACATCTGGAGGTCTGCAGGTTGAAGAACACTGGAATAGAGGGTCTACTGTACAGCGGTGTAAAGTACATCCCTTTCTCCGAAGTAGAACCTACCCCTGATAAGTTTCTGAAAATACCTCCCGCTATGTGTCCAATCCCGCCTGCTCCTTCCAACATTATGGCAGGGTTTCCCAACCAGGGTGCCTCCAGCTGTTTTTTTTTTTTTTTTTTTTTAAGCAGCTGGAGGCACCCTGGTTGGGGAAATACTGCATTATGGGCTAGTAGTAATGGTGGCCATGTGGTTTCTCTTCTATGCAAATGTACCATTCAGGAACCTGGGAAAGCCATGTGTGCCATTCAGACCTTGTACTGTCACACACAGCTATAAGCTGAAGTGCCATTCAGGAGTTTGGGAAAGCTAAGTAAGACATTTTTTTACCTAGCCATTCTAGTCTCCCAAATGGCATATGCCCTCTCGGGTACTATAGGAAGTCATGCAGTACAAAACACGTCATTATGTGTGCACCGGGCACTATGCACTTGGGTCAGACAGTATTCTATAGGAGTAAGTAACCTTTAGGACGGGCATAACCGGCACATGGATGCAGCATTGTCACCGTTCCACTGCATCTGGTGCACTGTTAAGTTGACCTACATTTATGGGGGAAGAGGAGTCAGTGGGAGTGTAGCCAGGAGTCGGACACTAAAGGCTGCACACAGCATGACTCTAGTGTCCAGCTCCTCCCAATAAGCTTTTCTGCGCACTGGATGACGGGTGAGATGAAAGGGGCTTCAGGCTTCAGGCTTAGGCTGCTTTTTGCTGGGACCTACAAAGAGCAGAGGACTGAGCATGTAGTGCAGGATTTGCAGGACCTGCAGGTATAACGTGTGACCGTCCCATCCCACCTGCAACATCAGTGTTTTCCAACCAGGGTGCCTCCAGCTGTTGCAAAACTACATCTCCTAGCATGCCTGGACAGCCTTTGGCTGTCCGGGCATGCTAGGAGTTGTAGTTTTGCAACAGCTGGAGGCACCCTGGTTGGAAAACACTATGCAACATACTTAGAGGGGTACTCCAGTGGAAAACTTTTATTTATTTATTTATTTTTTTCCCCACCTGGCGTATTTTGCAGCGTAGTTGCTGCTGCTGCATATTTTATTTCCCATTGAAGGCAATAGGTAGGAAAATATGCAGCAGCAAAATACTCCAGGCGGGAACCCACCCTAAATTAACTGGTGCCAGAAAGTTAAACAGATTTGTAAATTATTTCTATTAAAAAAATCTTTAGCCTTCCGGTACTTTTTAGCAGCTGTTTGCTACAGAGGAAATTCTATACTTTTTGTATTTCTCTTTTTGTCTTGTCCACAGTGCTCTCTGCTGACACCTGCTGTCCGTGTCAGGAACTGTCCAGAGCAGGAGAAAATCTCTATTGCAAACCTATGCTGCTCTGGACAGTTCCTGACACGGGCAGCAGGTGTCAGCAGAGAGCACTGTGGACAAGACAAAAAAGAAATTCAAAAAGAGCAGAATTTCCTCTGGCATACAGCTGCTAAAAAGTACTGGAAGGGTAAAGATTTTTTAATAGAAGTCATTTATAAATCTGTTTAACTTTCTGGCACCAGTTGACTTAAAAAAGTAAATAAAAAAAAAAAGTTTTCCACCGGAGTGCCCCTTTCCCCTGTGGGGTTGCTGATCGGTTTCCTTAGGCCCCTTTCACACTATAAAATTCATCCATTTTAAAGACCCGTTATAATGTTCCGTTATGAAAACCCTTAAAATCGGCCATTACAAAATCCCATTATAGTCTATGGGATTTTTACATTAAACGTTTTTAACCCATCATAGTCTGTTATTAATAACGGAGGTGATTTTGTGATGTGAGAAATGGTGCAGGCGCTATTTCTTCCGTTCTTTCTCTCGTAAATATAAAAATCCCATAGACTATAATGGGATTTTGTAATGGTCGATTTTCAGGGTTTTCATAACGGCACATTATAACGGATCTTTAAAGGGGTACTCCGCAGGAAAGGGGATAAGATGTCAGATCGCCGGGGGCCCGACGCTGGAAGCTTCGGATCCCGACCACAATGGCGGACCAGCGTGACGTCACGACTCCGCCCCGTGTGACGTCATGCCCCACCCCCTCAATGCAATTCTATGGGAGGTCCGTCATTGCAAGTCTATGGGACGGGGCGGGGCGTGACTTCACACGGGGCGGAGTCGTGACATTACGCTGGTCCGCCATTGTGGTCGGGATCCGAAGCCTCCAGCGTTGCCAGTGTGAGGTGGAAGCCGTACAGGTGGGTGCAGCAGCGGTGATCCAGGGGGTCCCCAGCAGCGGGACCCCCACGATCTGACATCTTATCCCCTATCCTTTGGATAGGGGATAAGATGTCTAGGGGTACGGAGTACCCCTTTAAAACAGATGAATGTATAGTGTGAAAGGGGCCTTACTGATGATCGTAGCATTGAGTGGCTGTCTGGGCATGCTGGGAGTTGTAGTTTTTCAACAGCTGGAGGTATACAGGTTGGGGAAATGCTGCTTTATAGAGTTCTTTTAGGATAACAAAATAAGTTAGTGATGCGACAGAGTTATAGAGCTGAATATGTGGGAGTCTTGGATACATTAGTACTATTCCAGTGAAAGCTGTTATATTGAGGAGTTGCCCTTCAAATGGTTGTCTAATGTTAGCAGAATAGCACTTTCAATAAAACATTTTTATATATTTTTTTCTCCTTGGGAACAGTTCCCACAACGAACTACAGGTGGCGCCTGCAGAACATGTGTAATGAGTGGAGTTCTGTCTCTCTATGCACAGTTGCTTATGGGAGAGATTTCTTAAAGGCCATCCTGGTAATAGAACATAAGGCCAAAAAAAGCTTAAAAAAAAACGTAATTTTCCAAAAATAATTCAATCCCATTGCAAAATACAAGAGGGGAAAAAAAATAATGAAGAACCCATCCTATATACCCCCTTTTACAAAGGTTTAAAGGGGTACTCGGTGAAATTATTTATTTATTTATTTTTTTTGATCAACTGACAGATTTGACAGACAGATTTGTAAATGACTTATATTAAAAAAAAAAAATCTTTATCCTTCCAGTACTTACTAGCAGCTGTATGCTACAGAAGAAATTCATATTTTTTTTATTTTATTTTTTTTTATTTTATTTTTTTGTCTTGTCCACAGTGCTCTCTCACCTGATGCCCAGTATCAGGAACTGTCCAGAGCAGCATAGGTTTGCAATGGGGATTTTCTCCTGCTCTGGACAGTTCCTTAAACGGGCATCAGGTGTCAGCAGAGAGCACTGTGGACAAGACAAAAA
This sequence comes from Hyla sarda, assembly GCF_029499605.1. Taxonomy (NCBI): domain Eukaryota; kingdom Metazoa; phylum Chordata; class Amphibia; order Anura; family Hylidae; genus Hyla; species Hyla sarda. Next base: position 193,058,067 of record NC_079196.1, on the reverse strand, counting down.
AAAAAAATTCAAAAAGAAAATAATTTCCTCTGTAGCGGCTGCTTAAAAGTACTGGAAGGTTAAAGATTTTTAATACAAGTACAGTATTTTTCGCCCTATAGGACGCACCGGTGTATAAGACGCACCCTATTTTTAGGTGCAAAATCTAAAAAAATTAAAGATTTTGAACCCAATAGTGGTCTTCAATCTGCGGACCTCCAGATGTTGCAAAACTACAACTCCCAGCATGCCCGGACAGCCAACGGCTGGGAGTTGTAGTTTTGCAACATCTGGAGGTCCGCAGATTGAAGACCACTGCATAGCAGGTAGCACTCACGTGTCCCCGCCGCTCCGGCCCAGTCACCGCTGCCCTGGATGTCGCTCAATCGCTGTCGCCGTGTCCCTTTTGCTCCGGAACGTCTCTGCTGCCGGCCGGGTATCCTCGCTCTCCATCGCCGCCATCATGTCGTTACGCACGCACGGACGCGACGACGTGATGACGAGGAAGGAGAGCGCCGGCCATACAGGGGATCCCTGAACGGAGAAGACACCGAGGAGGCAGGTAAGGTCCCTCCCGGTGTCCTGTAAGCACTAACTCGGCTGTTCGGGACCACCGCGGTGAAATCGTGGCGGTCCCGAACAGCCCGACTGAACAGCCGGGTTAGTGTCACTTTCCCTTCAGACGCGGCGGTCAGCTTTGATCGCCGCGTCTGAAGCGTTAATACAGGGCATCACCGCGATCGGTGATGTCCTGTATTAGCCACGGGTCCCGGCCGTTGATGGCCGCAGGGACCGCCGCGATATTGGTGTATTCGCCGTATAAGACGCACCGACTTTTTCCCCCCAGTTTTGGGGAAGAAAAAGTGCGTCTTATACGGCGAAAAATACGGTAATTTACAAATCTGTTTTAACTTTGATTTAAAAAATAAAATAAAAAAATTCCACTTGGCACCATATACCAATCCTATCAATCTACTTCCTTATGTGGGAGGAAACTCACAAACATGGGGAGGACATACAAGCTCCTTATTCATAGTGAAGGGATCAGGAACTAGAATATACTTGTAGATGACCATTTTCTATATCCCCACATATCGGTGGCGACGCGGTATAAACTGTGGACATAATAATGGGGAAATTTATCAAAACCTGTCCAGAGGAAACGTTGCTGAGTTGCCCATAGCAACCAATCAGATCGCTGCTTTCAGTTTTCAGAGGCCTTTTCAAAAAAGAAGCGATCTGGTTGCTATACAGGCCCTATGACTATCCCTATTAGCAGATGTCAGGGGGAGTGGTAGGTGGCCACTAGAGGTGTATGACAACTGCTTATCCCTTTGTCATATAAACATTGGTGCATGGAGCGATCAGCTTTCACCGGTCACCCCAATCCAAGCACATCCCATATACATGCATGACTGGACCCTGACATTCCTCTGCATAAGGATTAAAGGGTAATCTCTCCAATGGAAATTCCATGCTGACGTCTGACTCTTCAGTGGAGAGAGAAAAAGAGAAATGCAAGGACAGCTTAATTCCGTGCAGGATGGTCTTAGTGACGGAAGAGCCTGTATGACCTGGGGCAGGAGGAGAGGAGGGCCAAAGCCGGCTACTTGTAATATAGACCTCAGAAGTCCTAGAGGACAGCAAAAAGTAAAGCAGAAATTACTTTGACATTTAAGTCCTAGCTCTTCTGTACCCTAGACATGGCGATTATATCAGGGTTTGTATGGGATGCTAAGGCTGGGTTCGCACCACGTTTTTGCAATACAGTTCCCGTATCAGGTTTTTGCTTAACGGATTCTTCAAAACCGGACTAAACTGTATCAAAATGTGTAAAAAATTTAATCCGTATACAGTTTGAAAAATGTCCGGTTGCATCGTTTTATTTTTTTATTTTTTAAGAAAGTGTTTCTAACTTTTTACACCATTTATGAATAAATTTTAACTTTATGAATTAATTCCAGGGGGGAAAAAAACTGCAAAGTCAAAAATCGGGTGGAACCGTACACAAATACAGTTCTGTATGGTTCCCATTGACTCCCATGTATAAAAAAAAAAAAAAAAAAGGCTACGGTTTTGGGTACGGGAAAAAAAAACTGACCAAAACCTTACAGGGTGTAAAACGGACACAACCGGATGCATCGTTTGGCATATGGTTTTCAATGGAGAGTCAATGCATACGGTTTTCAAATTAAAAGCGTATATGGGAACGGTATTTTCAAAAACGTGGGTGTGAAGTAGGGATCTACCGATTATCGGTCTGGCCGATATTCACGATTTTGGAAATTATTGGTATCGGCAATTACCTTGCCGATAATGCCCCGGCCAGAGACTGCTACTGCCCCATTGCCTCCCCAATCACCAGTTTTATAATTACCTGTTCCCGGGGTCTGCGCTACTTCTGGCTCCTGCGGGGTCTTGCGCCGTTGCTGTGTGCTTCACAATGACGAGTGACGTCAGTCAGTGGCCCAGCACACAGTGACAGCTCAGGACGCCGTCGGAGCCAGAAGTAGCGCGGACCCTGGGAACAGGTAATTATAAAACTGGTGATTGGGGAGGCAATGGGGCAGTGGTTGGACTCAGGACAGGAAGGGGGAGAAAAGCAGGTGACGGCGGTGGTCTCTGGCCAGAGGATAGGCAGGGGGGGGGCGGGGGGGTTGGATTGAGCAGTGGCGGTGGTCGGACTCAGGACCCCAGGAAAGGCAGGGGGAGAGAAGCAGGTGGCGGTCTCTGGCCCCACACAAGCCACTGCAGTTCACTGACTTAAAGTGCCCGCTTTAAATCATTGATCTTCTGCGGGGGATGGTAATAGCTTATAACTTATGCCGGATTATCGGTATAAATTGGCTTGAAAGGTCACAGATTATCGGTATCAGTCCTAAAAAAATCAATATCAGTTGATCCCTAGTGTGAACGCAGCCTAAGCTGGAGTACCCAATATTGAGAATTAACAAGTGTAGGAAGTACATATAGTATCCAATGAGCTGTGAGGACAGGGCAGATGGGTAATGGGCTGACTAATGTATGATACTACTGTAGGTTCTGTCTTCCACCTAGCACAGTGTTTCCCAACCAGGGTGCCTCCAGCTGTTGCAAAACTACAGCTACAGGGTTGTAGTTTTGCAACAGCTGGAGGCACCCTGGTTGGGAAACAATGCCCTAGCAGAACATGTAAAAATGATGATTTTTTTATTTTTTGGTGCACGGTTGTAGAGTAAGGCCTCGTTCACATCACCACTGTGCTCGTCTATAGGGAGCTCCACTGCAAAAATACACTGGAGTTGGGAGGAGAAAATACTGCATGTCCGGTATTTTTCTCCACCATTAACTCTCCTAAAACAATGGACACCCGACACTCTATTTAAAAAAAAATGATTGGATCTGGCAGTGCATGTTGTGCTCTGACCTGCAAAATAAGAGCCTAATAGACCCAAAACAGGTCAGTGGTGATGTGTACTTAGCCTAAGGACTTCCTGCTTGGAGATCTGGAAGAACTTTGCTAAAACCGGAAAGATTTGCATGAGAGAAACTCCATAGAACAGGACAGACTAGTGCTAGAGAAGGAAGGATTTAAAGGGGTACCCTGGTGAAAAAAATGTTTTTCATATGAATGGCTGCCAGCCATTACTTCTATTATAAAATCTTAATCCTTCCCGTACTTATCAGCTGCTGTATACTACAGAGGAAGGTTTGTTCTTTTTCTGTTTTGACCACAGTGCTCTCTGCTGACACCTCTGTCTGTCAGGAATTGTCCAGAACAGGAACAAATCCCCATAACAAACCTCTCCTACTCCTGGACAGTTTCTGACACGGACAGAGGTGTCAGCAGAGAGCACTGTGGTCAGACAGGAAAGAACTACACAACTTCCTCTGTAGTATACAAGTACTGGAAGGGTTAAGATTTTTTAATAGAAATTTACAAATCTGTTTAACTTTCTGGAACCAGTTGAAGGGGGAGGAATAGTTTTCCACCGGGGTACCCCTTTAAAAGGCTTGCCTGATGCTGGAGCGGTGGCTTTCCTCCAGGACGTCACTGACTTGGTGGCCTCTCTGAGCGCTTTATATGGAGATATCTCATGTATAGTCACTGCAGCAAAGTCTTAAGGCAGTGTTTCCCAACCGGGGTGCCTCCAGATGTTGCAAAACTACAACTACCAGCATGCCCGGACAGCCTATGGTTGGGACTTGTAGTTTTGCAACACCTGGAGGCACCCCAGTTGGTTACCGCTTTACAGCATTGCTATTAAGAGAAGTTGAGCTGCTGATACTTGAACCCCATAAGATGGAGATCAGTGTTTCCCCAACCAGGGTACTTCCAGCTGTTGTGGAGGTACATGCTGGGAGTTGTAGTTTTGCAACAGCTGAAGGAGTCTTTGGTTGTACGGTAATGCAGAACATATCAACCATGGCCAGGTGACTCTTACAGGGGTGTGGAAATATAAAAAAAAAACTACTTGTCCAAGGGACTAAAGCGGAACACAATCTACTTGTCCCTCAAGAAAATCCACTTGTCTTGGTGGAAATTATTTTATCTACCAGAATAGTCTGATCCCATCCCCCCCCCCACTAGACCACCAGGGATGGATATAAGATCCTTTAGACACTGCTGACAGCGGTGATCTAATGGTTTAATAGGCGATCGCAGCATGCCGGGCTATTAGTGGCGGGAGAGCTGTAGCTCCTCTTACGCCCGAGACAAGACCAGAAAAGTCTAGATGTAACTTTTTGATCACCTTATAAAAAATTTCTCATATAAAGTGACCAAAAATGAGCAATTCTGGACTATTCTTTACATTTACACCATTCACCGTACGGTTTAATTAACATTATATTTTAATAGTCTGGACATTTCCACATGCAGCGATACCACTTATGTTTATTTTTGTGCATTATTTTTATTTAAAGAAAATTGGAAACTTTTATTAGGAAAGGGGCTTATTCACATGTATACGCACTTTCTACAATATTTTAATCACTTTTTTTCAGTCTCAATAGGGACTTATGTGTTACTGGGGGGGGGGGGGGGGGGGGGGTCTGCTTCTCCAGTTTATATGGTGCATTTTGTGTCAGAAAATGCTGGAAGTTGCATTTAGTTACTAGATAACTACAACTCCCAGCATGCCCTGATACAGCCTATGGTTCTGTGGGTGTTGCAGCATGTTGCACTGTATAGTACAGTTAAGGTTATTGTAGGACATGCTGGGAGTTGTAGTTTTGGTTTGTGTCAGCTGCAGAGCCATAGGCTGTGTCAAGGAATACAGGGAATTGCAGTTAGTAACTACAACACCCAGCATGCCCTGATGCAGCCTATGGCTCTGCAGCTGACCCGAACCAAAACTACAACTCCCAGCATGTTGCACTTTATAGTTCTACAGTTTAGGTTATGGTCCAACATGCTGGGAGTTGTAGTTTTGGTTCGGGTGTGTTTGTGTGCATCCGTGGGGCTCTTGGTCGTCGGGTGAGTATGAAGGGGGCGGGATTCTGGGGGTGCAATTTAGTGCGGGGGCCACTAAAAATAAATAAAATTAGATGGCTCGACTGCCCTAATGCCCGACATGACAGTCCGCTCCTATCCAAAACATTCATGCATACACATATCATACATGCACCAGCCACTGCCCCCATATCATACATACATACATACATACACACACACCCGCCACTGCCCCCCCCACATCATACATTACATACACACATACACTCACAGCATACATATACACACATCATACATACACCCACCGCTGCCCCCCCACATCATACATTACATACATACACATCACACTTAGACATTATACACACATACACTCACACCATACATATACACACATCATACATACACCCACCGCTGCCCCCCCCACATCATACACACATACATACACATCACACTTAGACATTATACACACATCATACACACATACACTTACACCATACATATCCACCAGTGTTTCCCAACCAGGGTGCCTCCAGTTGTTGCAAAACTACAACTCCCAGCATGCCCAGGGCATGCTGAGAGTTGTAGTTTTGCAACAGCTGGAGGCACCCTGGTTGGGAAACACTGATATACACCAACCATACATATGCACACATCATACATACACCTCCGCTGCCCCCCCCCCTCCATCATACATTACATACACATCACACATACACTCCCACCCTACATATACAATCACCCTTCCTGCCGCCGCCTGTATTCTCGGCCTCCTCACCTAAGCCGCCATGAGTGGACATCAGAGCTGTAGTCACCGCCGGTGTGAGGTGAGATTTCCGTCCTCCCCCTCCCCTCCCCCCCGCTCTGTGTTTTCCCTGTGCAAACAAGCAACCTCCCCGTGGTGGATTAGGTCCTGTCTAGACAGAGAGCAGGGTAGGGGGAGGGATAGAGCTGTGTGCGGGGGATGGAGCTGTGCACGGAGCTGTCTACATCCTTTCTCTCCCCCTGCTGTGTCTTCTGAGCTCCGTCCATCCTCCGGGAGGGGAGATAAGGGGGCTCTGCAGTCAGCTGGAGGCCGCCGCCCCCTCCATACACTCTGAGCGCTCCTGTGAGGTGTAGACTTCCATCCGCTCCTGCACCTCACACCGACATTAAAGAAAAATAAGGGTGAAGTCTGTCCGGCCCTGCCCGATACAGGGCTAAATCTATAAACAATTCACCTGCCCGGTGCCCAAAACTACTTGTCCCGGGCGTCAGGCTATAGGATTTCCACATGTCCGGTCACAAAACATGGCAGTCCCTTTTATAAACTTGTAATTCCCTAATGGTATTCGATTCACCCCCCACCGATCAGTTGCCTCTTCATTACTTATAAGGAATACTGCTCCATACTTTGTTGTGGCTGCTTCTGGTATTACAGCTCAGTCCTATTTTGGCTGAGAGCTTCAGTATCAGGCACAGCTACTACAAACTGTACGGTGCTCAGGTTTAATGTCTGATCGCAGGGGATCAAACCATGGGACCCCGCAATCTTCTGTATGGGGCCCGGCTCTGCGCTGCTACAGCGCATTTCGTACCCCACATGTCAGCTGATATAGGAGACACTCGTAGAGATGAATGGAGCGGGCATATTTGTTTGCAGCTGACTGCAAAACATCACACACAGTAACTCTGCTGGGGGGGGGGGGGGGGGGGGGTGTTGTGTCCCAGCGATCAGACCTTTATCCTCTATCCTGCGGATAGGGGAGAGGTTTAGTAGCACTTATAGATAGATCTAACTTTTTGATATAAAAAAAAAGATAAACAGATTTGTAAATTACTTCTATTAAAAAATCTTAATGCTTCCAGTAATGAGCTGCTGAAGTTGAGTTGTTCTTTTCTGCCCAAGTGCTTGGACACCTGTCTCGGGAACTGTCCAGAGTAGAAGCAAATCCCCATAGCAAACCTCTTCTACTCTGTGCAGTTCCCGAGACTGGCAGAGATGTCAGCAGAGAGCACTGTTGGCAGACAGTAAAGAACAACTCAACTTCAGCAGCTGATAATTATTGAAAGTAGGGATATACCGATACTGGTATCGGGGCCGATACTAGCCATTTGCATGGTATCGGGGACTCGTTTATTGCCCTTGATACTTGGTGCCGCTCTGCTGCCCCGTCCTCCGGTCCGTACCATAGTGGTTCCATGGAGAAGCATGTGACACACACGTTACTCCGCCTCATCCCCTGCGCCCAGTGTAACGCTACAGAGGAAGCAGAGTGATGTGTATGTCACATGCTCCTCCATAGGACGACATGATGCGGACCAGAGGATAGGAGAACAGGGCAGCAGCACCAGCACCCGACAGAGGAGGTGAGCTGCCTGCAAGGAGGGGGCTGCTACTAATGTCTAAGCGGGGGGGGGGGGGGGGGGGCGGGCGGGGATTGGACCCTTCTGCTGTCTAAAGGGGAGGGGGGGCTCAGCTGCTGTCTATGGGGGGGCTGCTACTAATGACTGCCAGGGGGCTGCTGCTGTGTCTGCAAGGGGATACTACCTACTATTAAAGACAATCTTACAGCAGAGTCACCTGCATGAACTTGAATTTATAGGTAGATAGGTCAGGTTCTACCACTGCTGATGTGGTAATCAGAGCAATCGCTCGAGAGACATCGGTTTTGCCGCCAATGCAAATTCCTTGTTCTGTCCAATGGAGAAGAGAGAAATCTTGGCTCATACTACAGCAGCCGCCTCTATTGTACACAACAAGGAACCTACATATCATACGGTAAACAGCGCCAGAAACTGCGTCACCCTGGGGTCAGATTCCCTTTAAAATAAAAGTACTCGTACTAGAATTAAAGTAGCGGTACTCGGTCTAAAAAATAAAAAATTTAAAAAAATTTAAAATGGTATCGGGACATCCCTAATTGGAAGGATTAAGATTTTTTAATAGAAGTAATTTACAAATCTGTTTAACTTTCTGGAGCCAGTTGATGTATAAAAAAAATCTTTTTTTTCCTGGATAACCCCTTTAAGGTTTCAATTGCCGACACTGAGGAAACTTCTAATCTAGATGTAAATCTGCTATAATTAATTCTTACGGTTGGCGCACTGGCCACTAGATGGCGATGACACATAAAATCTGATTTAGTATCTGTTCCTTGTGAGATGATAACCCTGCGCTTTTATATTACAGGAACCCAAACTATGTCTGGCATAGCCCTGAGCAGACTTGCGCAGGAGAGGAAAGCTTGGAGAAAAGACCATCCTTTTGTAAGTTTCGTCTCTTACTTTAACCCCTTAACAACTGCGACTCCGCATCACATCGCGTTGGTCCCGGCGCTCATCAACTGCCGGGACCCGTGGCTAATACCACACATCACCGATTGCGGCAATGTGCGGTATTAACCCTTTAAAGTGAAAGTATCCCGGCTCAGTCGGGCTGTTCGGGACCACCGCGGTGAAATTGCTGCGTCCCGAACAGCTTAAAGGCCCTTACCTGCCTCCTCGGTGTCCGATCGACAAATGACTGCTCCGTGCCTGAGATCTAGGCAGGAGCAGTCAAGCGCCGATAACACTGATCACAGGCGTGTTAATACACACCAGTGATCAGCATGAGAGATCAGTGTGTGCATTGTTATAGGTCCCTATGGGAGCTATAACACTGCAAAAAAAAAGTGTTAATAAAGGTCATTTAACCCCTTCCCTAATAAAAGTTTGAATCACCCCCCTTTTCCCATAAAAAAAGTGTTAAAAAAAAAAAAAACAATAAACATATGTAGTATCACCGCGTGCGTAAATGTCCGAACTATAAAAATATATCGTTAATCAAACTGCACGGTCAATGGCGTACGCGCAAAAAAATTCCAAAGTCCAAAAAAGCGTATTATTCAGTAAATTGTGTGTGCCTCTGTATGCCTCTCTTGTATATTTGGTTCATTTAGAAGTTCTTGTATTTCTAAACAAAAATCATACTGATAAAAAAAGTTATAGGGGTCAGAAGATGACATTTTTAAACATATACATTTTCCTGCATGTAGTTATGATTTTTTCCGGAAGTGGGACAAAATCAAACCTATATAAGTAGGGTATCATTTTAACCGTATGGACCTACAGAATGTGTCATTTTTACCGAAATATGCACTGCGTAGAAACGGAAGCCCCCCAAAAGTTACAAAATGGCATTTTTTTTCTTCGATTTTGTCGCACAATGATTTATTATTTTTTTTCCGTTTCGCCGTGAATTTTTGGGTAAAATTACTAATGTCACTGCAAAGTAGAATTGGTGACGCAAAAAATAAGCCATAATATGGATTTTTAGGTGGAAAATTTAAAGGGTTATGATTTTTTAAAAGGTAAGGAGGAAAAAGCGAAAAACTGAAGTTTTTTTTTAAGGGGTTACTAACCCTAGCATTACGATGCGTTTAGTTTTATAAATGTTTCTTTTTAATTATTATTATACCTTTTTTTAATTATTTATTTCTTTTTATTTTTTTCCCTTTAGGGGTTTGTTGCAGTACCAACAAAAAATCCAGATGGCACAATGAATTTGATGAACTGGGAGTGTGCTATTCCAGGCAAGAAAGGGGTAAGACTGAACTTTTCTAAATTTCTCTTCTAGCTTCATTGATGCTGTGTTTTTTTTTAGATTTTGTTTTACATAGCAAAAGTTCTAATGGTGTTGTCCAACCAGTGTGCCTCCAGTTGTTGCAAAACTACAACTCCCAGCATGCCCGGACAGCCAAAGGCTGTCCGGGCATGTTGGGAGTTGTAGTTTAGCAACAGCTGGAGGCTCACTGGTTGGGGAAACACTGCTATAAAAAAGAGCACCAGTGCTTGTAGTACTAGTACTTCTGTACTACATTGCAAAATTATTAAGGACGTGTACTCCTGTTGACTTATTCTGTGTGTTCTACAGACCCCATGGGAAGGAGGATTATTTAAACTTCGAATGCTTTTTAAGGACGATTATCCCTCCTCGCCACCGAAATGTAAGTATTCAACTCCCTAATGAAACCTAAGCCCCACACTCTGCCCCCAGTGTCATACAGAGGTACACGGCAAACTTTTGGCTTGGTTTGTTGCTGCATTATGGAGCTAGCAATCCTTCTAGGGAAAAGTGTGGCACATGCTAAGGAATGCGCTCTGCTGCTCTACAGAACTTTGGGGTATATGGACATCATATTTGGGGTTAACCCCCATTTTATAAAGAGGTCAGATTCTAATATTACACATTAGGCCAGACATGGCTTCTTCAGGTGTAGCATGTGATCAAGAGGTCCACTTTTTTTTACCAAGACTTTAAAGGGGTACTCCACTCAAAAACATCTTTTAAATCAACTGGTGCCAGAAAGTTATACAGACTTGTAAATTACTTCTATCAAAAAATCTTAATCCTTCCAGTACTTATCAGCTGCTGTATGCTCCACAGGAAGTTCTTCTTCTTTTTGAATTTCCTTTCGGTCTGACCACAGTGCTCTCTGCTGACACCTCTGTCCATGTCAGGAACTGCCTGGAGCAGGAGAGGTTTGCTGTCCTCAGGTCGTTTGTGGTATTACAGCCTGATTCTATTAACTTAGTGGAGTTGAGCTGCATTACCACAGGCAACCTAAGGGTACGTGTGGTGCTGCTGGGTGTTTATTTATTTTTTATTTTTCTTAAGAAATAGGCTCTGTTTTTGTAATCCTGGTAAATCCTTATAACTGCCTGGACTGGCAATAGGCTTATCTCTGCGGAATCTCTGGCCAGGTTAAATCTGGGCAGAGATTCAGAATGCGGACAGCGCTAACATTGCTGTCCTTGTAGACTGCAATGTCTGCGGAGCGGAGGTCAATGTTCTGGCAGAATTTATCGAGGTGGTTTTCTGGGCGGTAAGTCTGCCTCAAACTCCAGTGTGCAGTGGAATCTCACTGCCAGCAGAACTTCAAATTGAAATTCTGTAGTGTGAACCCAGCCTTAGGCTGTCACCACAACTCCAGCCACTAGGTGTAGTCATCTTGTAGGATGAAGAACCTTGGTATAGTTGCAGTAATGCCATTATTTGTATGGATAGAGAATAAAGGCAACCAAAAGGTGCGCTCCTAGTGTGGTAAATCTTGGTGCATGGGGCCCCGCAAACAATGTAGTCAGTTTACTGGACTAGGTTGTGCTGAGGACACGATACCATTAATAGCCAACAGACTCGCTTGGTGTCCTTGTGGATCTCGGTAACAGCCTTCGTGTCTCCTTCCCTTCCTCGCTGTACATACAAATCACCGGTAACAGAAGCTGTAAAGGTATTGGGAATAGTATTCCCAATTAATACTACTTCCAATACTGCTACAATTGTTTTACGGATACTTGCAGGAGATGCTATAGAGTCTGAGCCTTAAATGGGTACTCCACCCCTAGACATCTATCCCCTATCCAAAGGATAGGGGATAAGATGTCTGATCGCGGGGGCCCTGCTGCTGGGACCCCATGATCTCTGTGCAGTTCCCGGTGTTCATTTAGAACACTGGGTGCGGGCTGAGGGGTTGTGATGTCATGGTCACACCCTTCAATGCAAGTCTGTGGGAGGGGGCGTGGCTGCCATCGCTCCCCCCTCCCATAGACTTGCATTAAGGGGATGTGGCGTGACATCACGTCCCTGCTCCCAGCGTTCAGATCAAAATGTTCCGAATGCTGTAGAAGCTGAATACCCCTTTAAAGTGGTTCTCTGGTGGGAAACAATTTTTTTTTTTTTCTAATCAACTGATGCCAGAAAGAGAACAGATTTGTCCAGAACTCTCCAAAGTAGAAGCAAATCCCCAAAGCAAACCTCTCCTCCTGTGGGCAGTACTTGACGCAGACAGAGAGCACTGAGGTCAGACTGAAAAGAACTACATAACTTTTTCTAGAGCATATAGCAGCTAAGTTCTAGAAGGATTAAGATTTTTAAATTAGAAATAATTTACAAATCTTTTTGACTTTCTGGCACCAGTTGATTTTGGAGAAAAATAAGTTTTCCACAGGAGTACCCCTTTAAGGCCCCCATTCACATTACACATGGGGGGGCCTCCCCCATCAACAGGTAAGGTCTGTGAGAAGGATCCAGCATGTTGGAGTACCACTGACAAATACTTTTGTTTGCCAGGAGATGAGCAGCAGCAGCCTCCCCCGCGCCGCCCCCCCCATTCACAACACATAAACACTTTTGTGTATGGGAGGATCCGGAGAGATGGCTGTTGGATGATTGAGCCTTTTTGCTGGCAGCGCTTAGAATTCTGCTGTAAACCTGCTTCTGATCTGTATGCTTTTCTCATTGTACAGGTAAATTTGAGCCTCCTTTATTCCACCCAAATGTCTATCCTTCAGGCACAGTGTGTCTGTCTATCTTAGAAGAAGATAAGGATTGGAGGCCAGCAATCACAATTAAACAGGTAAGCTTGGCATCTGTACCACCCCTCTGCTCCCCTTACTGCAGCTGAGCTGACACTATACTCTCTATTCACAGATCTTGTTAGGAATACAAGAACTTCTAAATGAACCAAATATACAAGATCCAGCTCAAGCAGAGGCATACACAATTTACTGGTCAGTATTTAGTGGGGGAAGTCCTTGTAGAATAGCATCTCTTCCTTAGATCTACCGTCTGATATGATTTTGTTTTGTGTGTACAGCACATAGGTCTGTGTTTCAGTGGTTGCAGACTTTATGCACTAGTAGTGTTTGTCCTGTCCTACAATCTTCTTGCTAAAATGCAGTACAGCAGAGTGCCATTAAACCTTAATAAAAAATGTTGATAATACTGCTGCACATAGAGATGGAAACCAAAACCAAAATTAATAGTATGTGCAGGATGCGGCAGATGATTGAAGGTATCACACTCACCTATTTGTTGCGCTCCAGGCACAACACTGTTAAGCACGTCTGTAGCGCGCTATTTCACTTAAATATTCCTGTGGCAGCTCAGCGTCCAAACCCGGTCATCTGCGATGTCTGTATTGGAATAGGAGTAGTATTCCTAGGGTTAGCACCTTGTGCATTTTCCAGGGTAGAAGAATCGGTTGCTCAAACGGTGCCTGAGGAATTCGGGTCACTGTGATCGTGATGGCAATGATGTAAGTGATTCAGATTAGTGCAAACACTTATTTGCATTGAATAAAAATGACTGGCTTCAATAAGGAAAACCGGCTCACACGGCACTGACCAACCAGGACACGGTATGGAGGATAAGAGTGGACTTAAATGACCCGGATGCGACACGTTTTGCTGCGCAGCATCTTCAAGCATAACAAGGTAGACACCACAACACACTTCTAAAGGTAAGGGTTAACCCGTGGCTAACTTGCAGATCCAATAAGAGTCACGATTAACCAGTTTCTGATAGAGGTATTTTCCGGTACAGTCTCTCATGACTACAACTCTCGTCAGCCTTCCTAGTGCAGACCTCTATCAGAAATTGGTTAATCGTGACTCTTATTGGATCTTCAAGCTAGCCACGGGTTAACTCTTACCTTTAGAAGTGTGTTGTGGAGTCTACCTTGTTATGCTTGAAGAAGCTGCGCAGCATAACGTGTTGCATCTGGGTCATTAAAGGGGTACTCCAGTGGAAAACTTTTTTTTAAATCAACTGGTGCCAGAAAGATACAGATTTGTAAATGACTTCTATTTAAAAAAAAAAATCTTAATCCTTCCTGTACTTATTAGCTGCTGAATACTACAGAGGAAATTCTCTTTTTGGAACACGGTGATCTCTGTCCATTTTAGGAACTGTCCAGAGCAGCATATGTTTTCTCCTACTATGGACAGAGATGTCAGCAGAGAGCACTGTGCTCGTGATTCAGCAGAGAGCTCTGTGTTCCAAAAAGAAAATAATTTCCTCTGTAGTATTCAGCAGCTAATAAGTACTGGAAGGATTTAAGATATTTTTTAATAGAAGTAATTTACAAATCTGTAACTTTTTTGGCACAAACTGATTTAAAAAAAAGTTTCCACCGTAGTACCCCCCCCCCCCCCCCCTTTTTTTTTTTTTTTTTTTAAAGTTCACTTTTATCCTCCATATCGTGTCCTTGTCGGTCAGCGCCGTGTGAGCCGGTTTTCCTTATTGAAGCCAGTCCTTTCTATTGAGTTGTTGTTGTTCACCGGAGGGCAGCAGACGACCTGTTATTCATTGCGCATTTATCATTGTTGTGTATGATTCTACACAACCACCCAGGGTGAGCAGTCATCTATTCCTTCTCGCACACACAGTATCAGTATTACCCTATGGAGCGCTTGTTCTCTTACTTTTATTTGCGGTGAAACAGGTAAAACAAGGCGTTTCACGAGGGGACCCTCGCTTCATCAGGTTTATACCCTGACGAAGCGAGGGTCCCCTCGTGAAACTAGTTTTTACCTGCCTTAATGGAAATAAAGTTTGAACTAATCTGTAGCACAACATTGCCATCACGATCGCAGTGACCTGAATTACTCAAGGTGCTAACACCAGGAATACTACTCCTGATAACCAGACACGTACTGTACAGTATACATTGGCTTCTGTTTGACAGGTCTTAGCCTGGAGTGTATTTAAAAGAGATTTGACTGTTTTTCCGTGAACTTGGCCTAGTGTCATCTTTCAGTAGACCTTTCAGTGGATCTGTCAGCTTGTAACCTGTATTAGATGTTTTGGTTTTTAGACCTTCTAAGAGGAAATTAATAATCATTAATATCTCCACAAAAGTAGGAAGGGCTTTATTTTCCCACTTACACTTGGTACTCTAGGGGTCTGTTCAGTGGGTGTAATTGTAATAACCCCATAAGGGAATATGACTACTTGCCTTTTTCCAGTAGGTGTGGTATTGTGACAGTGTCTTCCTTGTCCTGACAAAATGGCGGCATAAGTCTGTATGACTATTAGTTTAGTAATCATGCGTAGAAGTTAAAGGGTGCTCCGCTCTGAAAACACCGGGATAGGGGATCAGATGTTTAAAGCAGGGTGACTCCAGCTGTTGCAAAACTACAACTCCCAGCATGCCCGGACAGCCAACGGCTGTCCGGTCATGCTGGGAGTTGTAGTTTTGCAACAGCTGGAGGCACCCTGCTTGGGGAACTCTGCCCTATCCAAAGGATAGGGGATAAAATTTTAGCTTGCGGGTGTCCCGCCACTGGGGCCCCCTGTGATCTCCCGGACAGCAGTGACTTCACGCCACCTCCATGTTTATGGGAGGGGGGCATGACGGCCAGTACATAGCAGTCGCATCTCCTCCCATGGAGGTGGTCTGGCGGCTGGCATCTCCAGTCATCGGGCACAGAGCGGAGTTTGCACAGATTGACTGGGGAGCCGCAGCGGAGATTGTGGGGATCCCCCCCCCCCCCCCCCCCGATCTAACATCTTATCCCCTATCTATTGGACGTCTAACGGATGTCTTGGTAACCAGACTGCCCAGCATGGACCTGCGTCTCTCCATGCTGTCATAGTATTTATCAGGGCATTCCCTGGTGGCTTCTGCCTGCTCCTTGTCCTTGATGGATTTCTACCTGTTCGACTAAAGAGAGACACAGTCAAGGCTGGTAAGTTGAAGCCGCCAGTACCGTGCCAATGAGCCATGGTTCAAGCAGCATGAAATTGACAGGTTCCATTGACCAGGCAGGAGTTAATCTTTGCAGGTACCCTATGAAATCTCCTCCCACTTTCTTTCCAAGTAGCCTTTTGTGTGATTTATACCCCGACCGTTATTTTGTCCACTGATAATAAATCTGCTCCGTATGTTTTATATCTGACTGGTGTTAGATGGTCATCCATGTTCTTATACTTCTTCTTTTTCTTCCTCAGCCAAAACAGAGTTGAATATGAAAAAAGAGTCAGAGCACAAGCCAAGAAGTTTGCACCATCATAAGCTTCAACAATGTGGCATCTTACAATAAATAAGAAGAAAAAAAACTAAAAAAAAAAAAAGGAAGGGATTGGTTTGGCAAGAACTTGTTTACAAAAACAAATTTTTTTGCAAAATTGAATGACGCTAAATACAAATAAGTCACTTAGGGGAGGGGGTCGTATGTGTGCCATTTTTCCATTTTTCGCCACTTGTATAGAGTTCTAAATTTGCTGAATATCCCCCGTTTTTTCCATACAGGGTCTCTTCCTTCAGTCTTTTTGTATTTTGATTGTTATGATGTAAAACTTGCTTTTATTTTAATATTGATGTCAGTATTTCAACTGCTGTAAAATTATAAACTTTTATACTTCTATAAATCCACTAGTAATCTATAGTTTTGGTTTATTTTTTTTATTTTTTTCTTTGCTCTCTGATGCAGGCATGCTTAAAAATTAATGAAAAGTTTAGAACTATATCTAGCCTCTAGCTGGCTGTATTAAAAAAATAAACAAAAACAAAACAATGTCATGACTTCTATCCCCTCCCCTAAATTTTCCTTTAAGGTCTCTCAAAAACTAAGGTTGGTCATTGCAACCTAGCGCCTCCGAAATTTTTTTATTTTATTTTTTTTTTCCCCCCATCAGCCTCTTGCTTCTGCATCACTTCCTTTTGTGTTTATATGGCGTTCTGTCTGTGTTGCTGTTTAGATTAAAATAAACTGTTTATATAAAGGTTTTTGTTTCTTTATCTTTTTCATGAAAAGGACCATAATAATAGGTGGAAGTCTTTTTGGCTTGTAAACTGACATTGACACTTTATTTTCTGTGCATTCTGTAAAAAGAGAAGAGAACTGTACATTTTTTCCTGACGTCTAGGATACACAGATGATATAGCCTGGCATCTCGATGTAATTGGCTGACCGTATACTGTATGTGTTTGTAATCCCGAAACAATTGCAGATTTAAATAAACAGCAGTAAAACCAAAATTAAACCTGGTAAGTATAATGATCTTTGGCGATCTGCCAATCACATGAACACTGTATCACCATACCTGATGCAAATAAAACAAGTCAATTGGAACTGACTGATTTTTTGGTAAAGATTTTGGTTCTTTGTGGTGTTTTCATAGGTTTTGTGGCTGGATGAGGCTGTGCTTCACGCTTTTTAATCATGTGATGTAAATGTTCGACTGTTATGAAAGGGTGTGAAGGTTAGAAGTAAGATCCATCAGCGCTCCTGACATGTTTAGTAAATCTTACATCTCTTTGTGAAGTAATACTAAGGGTCTATGCACACTAAAGAATTTCCAAAGCTTAGAAATTCCAGTACAGCAGCCTGGTGCATTAACCCCTTAACAACCACGGACGTAAATGTACGTCCTGGTGTTTGCGGTACTTCACGCACAAGGACGTACATTTACGTCCTGTGTATGACGGCAAGCATCGTAACAGTGCTCGCGTCTTTCACGCCAGTAATGGCTGCCATACGCGATCACACGAATGTCTGCCATTCAGATGCTGTGATCAATACAGATTGCGGCAGTGCGGTACTTTTAAATGGATGCAGCACTGCAGGTAATCCGATCATCCAGCATGGCGGCTGGAGGTCCCCCTCACCTAGCTCCGGCCATTTCCCGGGGTCTTCTGCTCTGGTCTGAGATCGAGCAGACCAGAGCAGAAGATCACCGATGATACTGATCAGTGCTGTGCCCTATGCATAGCACAGTACAGTAACCCCCCGACCTACGATGGCCCCGACATATGATAAAATCGGCATACGATGGCCTCTCAGAGGCCATCGCATGTTGATGTCAGCATCGACATACGATGCTTTTATATGTCGGGGCCATCGCATTAAGTGCTATCCGACAGCGCAAAATGCTTAAGCTGCTGTCGGATAGCAGTGTAATGTGCCCCAGCAGGTTCACTTACCTATTCCCGATGCTCCGGGTCCACTTCGCGATCCTCCGGTGTCTTGCGCATCTTCTCCAGGGTCCGGGCCTTGCTTTCCGGCGTCGTTATTACTTCACTACGCACGCCGCGCCGGCGCAGCAGCGTAATAACGTCACTGGAAAGCGAGGCCCGGACCCTGCAGAAGATGCGGAAGAAGCCAGAGGATCGCGAAGAAGACACCGGAGCAGCGGGACAGCATCAGGAGCCCCTGGAACAGCAGCGGGAGCGGTGAGGACCTGGTCCGGAGCGACGGGGACAGGTGAGTACAGCTTCCTATACTTTACTTTGCACGGATCCCTCAACATACGATGGATTCGACAAACGATGGGTCGTTTGGAACGTATTACCATCGTATGTTGAGGGACCACTGTATTACATCTGTACTTTATCAATACCACATTTGCATGTATAAAACTTGATGATTTTATATTTTTTTTGTGGAAAAAAAAAGCTGCATTCTTACATTTACGCAGTTCACCGAACAGGATCATTAACATTATATTTTGATAGTTTGGACATTTAGGCATGCGGCGATACCAAATGTTATTTTTTGGAAATAAATGGATGTTTTACTTTTTTATTTGGGGGAGGGGATTTTTATCATTTTTTTTTTTTTTCTTTTATTTTACACTTTATGTCCCCATAGGGGACTATTTATAATGATCATTTGATTGCGAATACTGTACAGTGCTTGATCTCAGACCAGAGCAGAAGACCTCAGACAGCTGGAGACAGGAGGACCTCCGGCCGCCATGCTGGATGATCGGATCCCCGTGGCAGCGCTGCGGGCGATCCGATCATACATTCAAAGTACCGCACTGCTGTGATCTGTATTGATCACAGTATCTGAGGGGGTTAATGGAGGACATCTGCGTGATCGCGGATGTCCGCCATTACCGGCGGGTCCCTGGCTGCTGATAGCGGTGCTCGCGATCATGCCCGCGCGTAAATGTACGTCATCGTGCGTTAAGTACTGCGTCACCATGACATACGTTTACGTCCATTGTCATTAAGGGGTTAAGATTTTTAAACAGAAGTAATTTACAAATCTTACTGGCATCAGTGGTTGAAAATGTTTTTTTTTTAATTTATTTTTTTCAGTATCCCTTGAAAGCAGGGTCTGCCAGACATGCATATCCAGAGTTATCCAATGCATACTTATAACTGATGCTAGATAACAGTAAGCTTATATATAAAGAGCTTTGTTTTGTTTATGGCATCTATCTTACTGGAATAGCAGAAAACTATTCTAGGCCCCACTCCATACATCCCAAGCATAAGCCAAAATTCGTTTTGTCCTCTGTCTGGTATATGGGGGTCTAAAGATGTGTTTAGTGGCTGTACTGTAATCTCTCCTGGTGTTAACAGACTTGGGTGTACTCTGTCTACCATAGTGTGAACCCAGCCCCAGCATCACTGTTGGTATGATTCTTGTTTACTATTGGAGGAGGGCATTACACATAGAAATGGAGGTGGCATTGTGCAGCGTCAAGGATATCAGGTAAAGTGGGTTAGGGATCCTTCAAACGTATGCTATCTAGTGTCTTGGCAAAACCCTAGATAAGGATTGTGCAGGTTTTTATAGTTTATCCTCTGGATATATTCTCACTATTAAGGTCGATTCACACGGTTGAATTTTGGCTTGAGGAATTCCACCTCAAATTTAAAGCCCATAAACGTCTATGGGATTCCACACTCCCATTGACACTTCTGAATTACCGCACGCTAGCTCTAGTCTGTATAAATTTAGTTCCAAAATGCTCCAGTTTCCTGGGAAAGTCTGGAGCAAGAGTCTTTGGTCTCCATTGTTCCTGACTTTGCGTTTAGGTTTGGTCCTTGTCTGTTCCATCATAACTGCACACAGCAAGGTCCATAGAGACATGGGGGAGATTTATCATAACCTGTCCAGAGGAAAAGTAGCTGAGTTGCCCATAGCAACCAATCAGATCGCTTCTTTCTCTTTTTTGACAAAGGGCTCTTAAAAATGAAAGAAGGGATCTGATTGGTTGTTATGGGCAACTTTTCCTCTGGACAGGTTTGGCTAAATCTCCACCATTGTTGGGGGAGTTTGGTGTGGAAGAACTTGACTGCCCCCAAAAATCCCTACCTCATCCAACACTATCGGGATGAACCAGAAATGAGATCGTCAGGCCCTCTCCTACAACATCAGTGTCTCACCTCACCATTTCTCTGGATGTATGGCCAAAAATTCCCACATACCTCTTTAAAATCTTATCGAAAGTATTCCCAGAAGAGTGAAGCCGCTATAACTGCAAAGGGTGGACTCACTTCCCAAAATCTTTAGTAGGTGTAATGTGTGGGTGCCACAATAATTTTGTCCATAAATACTAGGTCTGCATGGACTGTGCAAGATCTGATCTGAAATCTGAACCATCAAATCTGCGCAGGATACTGTACACCGGATTTGGTATCCATTTAACCCCTTAAGGTCTCAGCCCATTTTGGCCTTAAAGGGGTACTCTGCCCCTAGACATCTTATCCCCTATCCAAAGGATAGGGAATAAGATGTCAGATCACCGGGGTCCTGCTGCTGGGGCACTGCGCTCTCATTACTGCACAGAGCGAGTTTGCTCCGTGCGTAATAACGGGCGATACAGGGGATGGAGCAGCATAACGGCATGGCTCCGCCCCTCGTGACATCACGGACCGCCCCCTTAATGCAAGTCTATGGCAGGGGGCCTGATGACCGCCACACACCCTCCCATAGACTTGTATTGAGGGGCGGGCCATGATGTAACGCCGTGACTTAACAATGCTCCGTCCCCTGTATTGCCCATCATTACGCGCAGAGCGAACTCGCTCTGTGCAGTAATGAGAGCGCGGTGCCGCAGCGGCGATCACGGGGGTTCCCCGCTGCGGGACCCTGGCGATCTGACATCTTAAATATTAAAGAGTTAGGATTTTTATTTTTTTTTTAGGAGAGGAGGGAAAAAAACCAACTTAGCAAATTTTATTTTTGAGTCCTTAAAGGGGTACTCCGCCCCTATACATCTTATCCCCTATCTGAAGGATAGGGGATAAGATGTCTAGAGGCGGAGTACCTGGTCAGAAAACACTGGTCTATTTCATTGAAAGGAGCACAAGTGTGTTTCAATGGGTGGGGGTGGCTGGTGTGGGAGGGAGAAAAGTGGCCTCACACTTACAAAGAAGGAATCATGAAACTTGTAATTTTGAGGGGACAAATTCCAACAGGAAATAAATAGCCAGTTCACAAAAAGATAGCCACAGCGTTATGGCACAACACGGCCATTTAGCCCCAAGACAAGCACAGATCCTTCCAAGGATGTCCATTACTGTCTGGCAGGTAAGTACTGAAATCACCTTATGGTGGAGAACTCCTTTAAAGGGGAGGTACTTTGGAGATATTTTTTTTTCTTTTATCCCCATATGCCGGGTTGCTGCAATTTATAAAAATAAACGGACGGACTTCCTACTGCTCTACCCCAGTGCTGCCGATATCCCTTCCTCCAGCCCTGGTTGTCTTCCTGGCGCCCGGGCCCTATACGTTACATTTGGGCTCAGCTATTCGCTGGCCCCAGGGATGTCCAGCCCCGTCCAGTGATGGGTTGATCAGCAGTGTGACCTATTGGGCTTGGGCACCAGTAAGAAAACCGTGGCTGGGGCTCAATACATGACACTACCCTTTGGGCAATCACTGTCCATGATGGCACATCGCTGAGCAGCCGGTGTACCCATTCTCTGGTATGGGCTCCTTCCTTGGCATAACGAGCTATACATAAAAGTGACCGGAGTACTCCTTTTATTTAAAATCAACAAAATACATATCCGTCAAAAAAGAAACCAGTTATGCAGTATCTATTAACCCCTTCCATCCCTCCATTTTACATCTGGGGCAGTTCGAATCCTTCTTTTGCCCCATTCTGAACAGTCCTTTGGCGTAGAACAAACCCTACGAATAAACTTTATCTGAGATATTCTATGGTTTGCCATAATGGAAGATATTTCAATATTACCAAAAATTTCCACCCATTCCTCCTGCTTAATTTCCTGTTCCCAATTTAACCTACTCCTAAATATCCCCAGTGTAGAATTAACCAAAAATGAATACATTTTACCAACTACTTTTCCTTGCCCCATCTGCGCCCCAAGCATAAGAGGATTGGAAGTATCGCCATTCTTCAGTAATATCTTATCTGCTGCTGCCAGATGTTTATTTTCCCCTGTATTTTTATATATTTTTTTTTTTTCAAAGCAGGAACTGTATTAAAGAGTTATTCCAGGAAAAAAATTATTTTTTTTTATTTATCAACTGGCTCCAGAAAGTTAAACAGATTTGTAAATTAATAGAAAAAAAATAAGTGGAAGTGCAGCTCACAAAAAATTAGTCGAGGTATGAATGGATAGTACTTACACCGCAAAGTACAATGGGGGGGGGAGATTTCTCAAAACCTGTGCAGAGGAAGAGTGGTGCAGTTGCCCATAGCAACCAAGCAGATTGCTTCTTTCATTTTCATCATCTGATTGGTTGCTATGGGCAACTGCACCACTCTTCCTCTGCACAGGTTTTGAGAAATCTCCCCCATTGTGATTAAATAAAGTAAATATATAGGGGCCCCATTCACCTCTAGACTAATACCAGAAAAACTGATACATGACGATAATATATATATAATAGAATAAAGATTAGAACTGTGCTTCAGATTTATGATGAAAACTAATTGTTTTTATTCATAGATATTAATATAAAATTCCGCTAATATAGTATCTTGGACATGACAATAATAGCTAAATATGTAACTATAACTCCTTACACAGGGCCCTTGTGTGGAGAAAAAAGTAGCAATGATTTAAAAAAAATATATATAAATATTTATGGACATTTATCAAAGGGTTTAGTAGGGTTTTCTTTACTATAATTGTCGCAAAATTGTCCCAACTGCGACTACGCGATTTTTCGTGCGACATTTTGACTGGAAAGCGAGAAAAGCAAGTTTTCCAAAAATTAACTACGTAGTAATAATTTTAAAATGGACTTCGGGTAGTCGGGTATTTATTAACGGCGACAGTCGCAACTGCGCAAAAAAAGGTTAAAAATTGACCAAATTTACTCCAGCTCAAACATGGAGCAGAAAAAGCTACTACCAAAGTAAAAAAGGAAAAAATTGCTTACGTGAAAGAAAATTATCAACAGGCTGAAACCAGTTGATAGATAAGTCGCACATAAGCAAAAAAAAAGTAAGGAAAAAATTACTAAAAAAAAGATACATAAGCAAAGATTGATAAATGTCCCTCATTGTGATACCGCAGAAGAGTCTTAAATCCAGTAATCCAGCATAATGGTGATGCGGTTAAGCAGGTTAAACATGTATCCAAGTCCGCATTTAGATACATTTGTGCAGCATATATTTACCGTCTTATAGCAATAGACGTGCCGAGCTTTGGAGCTGTGGTTTCTGATCGTCCTGTAGAGGCTCATATGCGCTGGCGTGCGCACCGGCCGGACACGGAGATGGATGATCAAACTCAACTCCGATGGTGGAAACAGACCTCGTGGAGGGATTCTCGGCGTGTGACGTTAGCCCGGTGGATGCTGTTGGTGAGAGCGGTGGTAACCAAATACTGGCGGCTGGATAAATAGCAGAAATCCTTTGCTAGACTGCGGTAACAAGGTAATAGTTTTTTATAGCGGTAATGTTGCGATAAAAAAAAAAACATTTTTTTAAAACCATTGATATATTTTTTTTTTAAACCATTGCTACTTTTTTCTCCACACAAGGGCCCTGTGAGTTATAGTTACATATTTAGCTATTATTGTCATGTCCAAGATACTATATTAGCGGAATTTTATATTAATATCTATGAATAAAAACAATTCGTTTTCATCATAAATCTGAAGCACAGTTCCAATCTTTATTCTATTTTATGTATATTATCGTCATGTATCAGTTTTTCTGGTATTAGTCTAGAGGTGAATGGGACCCCTATACATAGATTTGTAAATTACTTCTATTAAAAAATCTTAATCGTTTCAGTACTTATGAGCTTCTGAAGTTAAGGTTGTTCTTTTCTGTCTAAGTGCTCTCTGATGACACGTGTCTCGGGAAACGCCCAGTTTAGAAGCAAATCCCTATAGCAAACCTCTTCTAAACTGGGCGTTTCCTGAGACAGGTGTCATCAGAGAGGACTTAGACAGAAAAGAACAACCTTAACTTCAGAAGCTCATAAGTACTGAAAGGATTAAGATTTTTAAATAGAAGTAATTTACAAATCTGTTTAACTTTCCGGAGCCAGTTGATATATATAAAAACGTTTTTCCCTGGAATACCCCTTTAAGTTGAGTAAACTCTTCCATATTCTTGGAGATTTTTACCCCCAAATAGTCTACACTCTCATAAATTTTTTTATATTGTTATATTATTTAACGGGGTATTGATTTCCCTATCCAGCCGGAGTACCACTTTACATTTACACCACGGGTCAGTTTTGTGCGAAAAAAGCTAAAATGCCATCCACCTGCTCGCCACTGTAATCCACTTTCTCTGCACAAATCCGCTAGGTGTGAATTTACATTAACAACACCCGACTTTATCTAAAGCCTCCTGACATTGAACTGTTAAAGGGGTACTCTGGTGGAAAACCCCCTTTTTTTTTTTTTTTTTAAATAAACTGGTGCCAGAAAGTTAAACAGATTTGTAAATTACGGTACTTCTATTAAAAAAATCTTTACCCTTCCAGTACTTTTTAGCAGCTGTATGCTACAGAGGAAATTCTTTTCTTTTTTAATTTATTTTTTGTCTTGTCCACAGTGCTCTCTGCTGACACCTCTGTCCGTGTCAGGAACTGTCCAGAGCAGCATAGGTTTGCTATGGGGATTTTCTCCAGTTCCTGACACGGACAGAGGTGTCAGCAGAGAGCACTGTGGACAAGACAAAAAAAGAAATTCAAAAAGAAATTAATTTCCTCTGTAGCATACAACTGCTAAAAAGTACTGGAAGGATAAAGATTTTTTTTATTAGAAGTAATTTACAAAACTCTTTAACCTTCTGGCAACAGTTGATTAAAAAAAATAATAAATAAATAAAAGTTTTCCACCGGAGTACCCCTTTAAGAAAAACTGATCCGAAGCCGAATATATCCAGTTGATGGCGCAGCGTGAGCCGCCTGGGTCTCCCGTCTAACAAGGCATTTAAGAGAATTTTAACAAGGCATTGCGCAATACTTTTTTTTTTTCTTCTTCCTCCGGTTGCCATAGCGACCAGCTTTATGGAAATTTACAAAAGGTGTGGGCGGAAGTGTGTCTCGGCTCCATTCAGTCTAAAAAAAAAAAAAATAAGGGGAAGAAAAAGTCACTTTAATGGTTTCATGTTTTGTTTTGTCTGTAAACCTCATCGCTGTTGGCATTGCGAGTCGAAAACAAACACATTATCTGCATAGACGCGAGGGGAATCTGCCGCTGCGGAGATGTGACATGCCGCATTTTTCGGTTTACCACATGCGAGGTGTCCTCAGGTTAAACGTGGGGAGACGAAGCATTATAGTGATTGTACATAATATAGCAATATGTCGATGTCACATGATCATACATCAAATAGATGTATGAAAATCAATATGTCTGTCCGTGTGCATTACACCAGTGTTTTCCATACGGTGTTCCTCCAGCTGTTGCAAAACTACAACTCCCAGCATGCCCGGACAGCCTTAGGCTGTCCGGGCATGCTGGGAATTGTAGTTTTGCAACATATGGAGGCACAAAATTTGGAAAACACTGCATTACATGGTCAGCCATTATAATTAATGACTAGCCTGTAACACCACATTTTCCCTGTAGTGGGCACTGTGCTCCCCATTGATTTTAGCTGTCTGCAGCTGGATTAGTTGATTGCTAGGCTGGTTCTTGTTGTCTTGTCTGTAAGCGCTCCTGTTTTGTTTTTGCCTCTATCATACACACTCACCATTACTAGTCATATGGCGCCATTTGTTTTATTCCAGCACAGCTACATCTATGTGTTTTTTTTTTACTTGGTCATGTGATCACCAGTCTGACCCACAGAAAGTTACTTAATGTGTGTCAGAGGATGTCAGTCCTGGGTCAGCTGACTTGCTGTGAACTACAGGATGACATCATCACTTACCAGATTCCCTTCTGCTAATTGCCAGATCCCTCCTCACCCAGATCTGTATACTGATATATATAATAGTTAAACATCTCCCCTCCACCTCTCTGTATACTGCTGCTCTTACCTCTATTGGATCAGGATATATAATTGTAATACACCTCCCCTCCCCCTCTCTGTATACTGCTGCTGCTACCTCTATGGGATCAGGATATATAATAGTTATACACCTCCCCTCCACCTCTCTGTATACTGCTGCTGTTACCTCTATGGGATCAGGATATATAATAGTTATACACCTCCCCTCCCCTCTCTGTATACTGCTGCTGTTACCTCTATGGGATCAGGATAGATAATAGTTATACACCTCCCCTCCACCTCTCTGTATACTGTTGCCAGGGCCGGTGTAAGGGCAGGGCAAACCAGGCAATTGCCTAGGGGCCCCTGCCGGCTGCTCAGCATAAGCGTGTGCACGGGGTTTGCCCGGTGTGCCTGGGCACACTCTAATCAAGCCCGAAAGATATTTTCGGGACACAAGGATGCCCCGGTTACCTTTCTTCGGCGACCCCCACGTTAACTTTAAAAACGCAGGGGCCGCCGGGAGGTAGCACACGCAGGGACGTCACTGATGTCCCATGCGTGCGCCCATAGCAATGGAGGAGCGGAGCATCGAGGAGGATGCGTGCCGGCTGGCATGGTAAGTCACCAGCACAAGCTGGCAGCACGTCATCCTCAGTGTTCCGACCACCGCTCCTCCGTTCCTGGGACCTACTGCTATGGTCTATAGGCTATAGCAGTAGATCGTGAACCCGGACTGGAGGACCAGTGGTCGGAACATTGAAGTGGGGCAGTACGCAGACAAACAGCCTCCAGCCATACACTGTATATGGCTGAAGGCTGTATGTCTGTGGGGGAACTATACTGTACCTAATGTGGGGAGCATTAGGTGCAGTATAGTTCCCCAAAGTAGGTGCAGTATATATCTCCACATTGGGTGCAGCATAGCTCCCAACATTAGGTGCAGTATAGTTCCCCACATTAGGTGCAGTATAGTCCCCCCCATTAAGTGCAGTATAGTTCCCCAAATTAGGTGCAGTATATTTCTCCACATTAGGTGCAGCATAGCTCCAAGCTATACTGCACCTAATGTGGGGGAACTATACTGCACCTAATGTGGAGAGAACTATACTGCACCTAATGTGGCGGAACTATACTGCACCTAATGTGGGGGAACTATACTGCACCTAATGTGGGGAGAACTATACTGTACCTAATGTGGGGAGAACTATACTGCACCTAAAGTGGGGGAACTATACTGTAACTAATGTGGGAAACTATACATATTAGGTGCAGTATAGTTCCCCAAATTAGGTGCAGTATATTTCTCCACATTGAGTGCAGCATAGCTCCCAACATTAGGTGTAGTATAGTTCCCCACATTAGGTGCAGTATAGTCCCACCCCATTAGGTGCAGTATAGTTCCCCAAATTAGGTGCAGTATATTTCTCCACATTAGGTGCAGCATAGCTCCCAACATTAGGTGCAGTATAGTTCCCCACATTAGGTGCAGTATATTTCTCCACATTAGGTGCAGTAAAGCTCCGAGCTATATTGCACCTAATGTGGGGGAACTAAACTGCACCTAATGTGGGGGAACTATACTGCACCTAATGTGGGGGAACTATACTGCACCTAATGTGGGGGAACTATACTGCACCTAATCTGGGGAGAACTATACTGGACCGAATGTGGGGAACTATACTGCACCTAATGTGGGGGAACTATACTGCACCTAATGTGGGGGAACTATACTGCACCTAATGTGGGGGAACTATACTGCACCTAATCTGGGGAGAACTATACTGGACCGAATGTGGGGAACTATACTGCACCTAATGTGGGGGAACTATACTGCACCTAATGTGGGGGAACTATACTGCACCTAATGTGGGGGAACTATACTGCACCTAATGTGGGGGAACTATACTGCACCTAATGTAGGGAGAACTATACTGCACCTAATGTGGGGAGAACTATACTGTACCTAATGTGGGGAGAACTATACTTCACCTAAAGTGGGGGAACTATACTGCACCTAATGTGGGGAGCTAATAGCTCCCCACATTAGGTGCAGTATAGTTCCCCACATTAGGTGCAGTATATTTCTCCACATTAGGTGCAGTATAGCTCCAAGCTATACTGCACCTAATGTGGGGGAACTAAACTGCACCTAATGTGGGGAGAACTATACTGCACCTAATGTGGGGGAACTATACTGCACCTAATGTGAGAAGAAATATACTGCACTGAATGTGGGTAACTATACTGCACCTAATGTGGGGGGAACTATACTGCACCTAATGTGGAGGAACTATACTGCACCTAATGTGGGGAGAACTATACTGCACCTAATGTGGGGAAAACTTTACTGCCAACCTAATGTGGGGGGAACTATACTGCACCTAATGTGGAGGAACTATACTGCACCTAATGTGGGGAAACTATACTGCACCTAATGTGAGGGACCTATACTGCACCTAATGTGGGGGAACTATACTACACCTAATGTGGGGAGAACTATACTGCACCTAATGTGGAGAGAACTATACTGCACCTAATGTGGGCAGAACTATACTGCACCTAATGTGGGGGAACTATACTGCACCTAATGTGGGGGAACTATACTGCACCTACTGTGGGGGAACTATACTGCACCTAATGTGGGGGACTATACTGCAGCTAATGTGGGGAACTATACTGCACCTAATGTGGGGGAACTATACTGCACCTAATGTGGGGAACTATACCTCACCTAATGTGGGGAGCTATACTGCACCTAATTTGGGGAGCTATACTGCACCTAATGTGGAGTACTATGCTGCACCTAATGTGGGGGAACTATGCTGCACCTAATATGGGGGAACTGTACTGCACCTAATGTGGGGGAACTGTACTTCACCTAATGTGGGGAACTATACTGCATGTATGGCAGGTGGCAGCAGAGAGCACTGTGGTCAGACTGGAAAGAACTGCAAAACTTCCTCTGGAGCATACAGCAGCTGAAAAGTACTGGAAAGGTTATGATTTTTAAATAGAAGTAATTTACAAAACTGTTTAAGTTTCTGGAACCAGTTGATTTGAAAAGAAAAAAATTCCACTGGAGTACCGCTTTAAAATCTTTATTAAAACACCTTACTTGTGATTATAGGTCAAATCACTTTTGCATCATAGCAATCAAAACTGCACATGGTGTGAACTGACCTTAACCCACTTACGAGTCCAATGAGTTTACCTGGGTGAACTCCAGCAGTAGCAGCTTAATTATATGACCAGGCACAGTGTTAAAAAAAAACTGTAATGTCTGTTTTTGTATGTTTCTGTCTTGGGGTTTGTTCAGACACTAGTTTTTATGTCTGAGCAGTTTCTGTTCTAATTGTTTGCCGGGTTGGAGGAGTTAATGCTCTCACTCCATTGCAGCTCGGGTGTGGCTTTAAAACTCGAGCTCTCTTGGAATTCTGAGCTGGTTATTAGTTTTTCCTTTGCTATGTTTGTTTGTTGAGTTTTAACCATGGTTGATTACTGTTTATGATATTGATTTTAGTCTGCTTGGCTTTTTGTACATCTGTCAGTTTTTAGGATTATGTATGTCCGTTCTGCTTTATCCTTGTTATCTTAGTCTGTGTTCACACTGTGAGTCTTGCTTGTAACCGTGCTCTGTATTTAGTATCCCTGTTTAGAGTTCTGACCCGTATTCCTCTATATTATGGAGTTTGGTTTTGTAATATTCCTGTTTGGTATCCTGACCTGTATTCCTCCATGGTTTGGAGTTTGGCTTTTGGGAAGTCTGGTAAGATTAATCTGGTTTTTAAGTCTAGTGTTCCGTGTATTATATTCCTTCTAGGCCAGTATCCTGATCACACAGTGGAGTGTGCCCGCTGGCTAGAAGTCTATTTGGAGTTTGTATTTATGTCCCTCCATGTTTGGAGTGGGGAGTCTAGTTTGTTCTTTGTTCAGTGTCCAGTGTGAACTGTGTTTCCTGACCTGTTTAGTGTTTTACATTTCATCCCCTGCATTACCTGGTTTCTAATGTATACTTACTCTGGTTTCTGAACTGTATGTTAGTACGCTAGATCCTGCCCTGTTTGTATATTTATATCCTGTCTGGTTTATCTGGTTGTTTGATTGTTTTCCGTTATGTTTCTGACCTGTCCCTGACTATGTACAGTATTATTTGTGTACTTTACACCCATTGCACTTTAGCGCAGGGAGGGACCGGCTCCAAGTTGTCAACCAGCCATTTAGGGCTTATGGGCAAGTAGGCAGGGAGAGTGTTTCTAGGGACAGCTTAAGGCTCACTCTCCCTGTCCACCCCCGGTCATGACAGTTAATTCAGTAAACCCCTTCCACCCTGCTGCCCACCTACCCACTGCAGCATAGCCACCCCCCCTGGAGACCATGTGACTTATGACATATTGTCTCTGGCTACATGGAATGCTGGGAAAGGTCAGAGACAACAGTAAAATGAAAAGACTTGCACTACAGCACTTCCGGGTGTGGGTCCTGTGCATGAAAACAGGTTAGGTTAAAGCGGCGCACAGAGGTGATTACACAGTATTATAACTTGGCATCATGGACTGAAATGCTAAGGAAAAAAATCCTGGAATATCCCTTTAAGAATACACTTTACAACATGAAAAGTTTAGACACAGTTGTGATGTTTTTTGTTCTTTTTAGCAATGAACTTTAGTAACAATGTGACAATGTTACCTAGTGAGGTCACTTTTTGAAGTTGTGCTGGAAGCAAGAAAAATTGGCAGACTTAGGGTAGGTTCACACTGCGTAATGTAAACGGAATTTCCGCTCACAGAATTCCACGAGCGGAGCACTGTTCCGTCACCATATTGCGCGGATCAATTTCAGCGGCGTAATTGCCTGCCGCTGAAATTCCGCAGTGTGAACGGGTCTGCGGAAGACTCATTCACACTATTGTTAGGAGTTCACACAGTGGAATTCCGAAACACAATTCCGCACTAATTACTCAGTGTGAACATCCCCTTACACAGAATATGATATTAGACGATTGGGTTCAATATCTTTAAAATGGCCGGTCTTCTGGGGCGTTCATGACAGCCGTCACGCCCCCTCCCATAGACTTGGTCCTTGCGCCGGATGTCTGGGGAGCCGCAGCTGAAATTGCGGGAGTCCCAAGCGGCGGGACCCCCGCGGTCAGACATCTTATCCCCTATTCTTTAAATAAGGGATAAAATGTCTAGGGGTGAAGTACCCCTATAACATGGCATCAGAATACCCCAATATCAGGGACTTCTTTCAGCAGTATAACTTTCCTGGCCACACGCAAAAATTGTTTGGGAATGGTTTGGGGGACCATATGAAAGTGTTCAAGGTTATGACACGGCCTACAAATTTTGCAGATCTCAATCCAAGAATCTGTGGGTTGTGCTGGAAAAGCAGGTCCAGGGAGGCCAAAGGGGTTTTCTGGACCTCAACAGTTAATAGCTATCAAGTGGGGCATGTTCAAGACTATTTGCATCAAAAATTTTGCATTTCCATCAGATATTCAAAGAATGATGGTTAACACTAGTCGCTCCAGTTTTGCAAAAGTGGGGGTGGTTATGTTAATTTTATGTGAGAGTCCATTTTACATCAAAAATTTCACATCAGCTCTTTGCTAGTGTAGATTTCACAGAAATGGTTGTTGATTTTTAGAGATAAGCGAACATACAGTAAATTCGATTCATCACGAATTTCTCGGCTCGGCAGTTGATGACTTTATCCTGCATAAATTAGTTCAGCTTTCAGGTGCTCCCGTGGGCTGGAAAAGGTGGATACAGTCCTAGGAGACTCTTTCCTAGGACTGTATCCACCTTTTCCAGCCCACCGGAGCACCTGAAAGCTGAACTCATTTATGCAGGAAAAGTCATCAACTGCCGAGCCGAGAAGTTCGTGACGAATTCAATTTACTGTAAGTTCACTCATCTCTATTGTTTTTTTTGTTGCTTTTCTTTTTTTTTTCATGGGGAGGTTTGTTATGAAATCAGTTATTGAAATATAAATATTAATTATTGGCAAATGATAATAAAAAAAAAATATTTATTAATTTTTTTTATTGAATTTTTATAGAATTTTTTTATTTTTTATTTTTTTGTGGTCACTGCACCTGCACATTTAACCCCTTAAGGACCAGGCCATTTTATACCTTAAGGACCGGAGCGTTTTTTGCAATTCTGACCACTGTCACTTTAAACATTAATAACTCTGGAATGCTTTTAGTTATCATTCTGATTCCGAGATTGTTTTTTCGTGACATATTCTACTTTAACTTAGTGGTAACATTTTATGGTAACTTGCATCCTTTCTTGGTGAAAAATCCCAAAATTTGATGAAAAAAATGAAAATTTTGCATTTTTCTAACTTTGAAGCTCTCTGCTTGTAAGGAAAATGGATATTCAAAATATATTTTTTTTGGGTTCACATATACAATATGTCTACTTTATGTTTGCATCATAAAATTTATGAGTTTTTACTTTTGGAAGACACCATAGGGCTTCAAAGTTCAGTAGCAATTTTGAAATTTTTCACAAAATTTTCAAACTCACTATTTTTCAGGGACCAGTTCAGTTTTGAAGTGGATTTGAAGGGTCTTCATATTAGAAATACCCCATAAAAGACCCCATTATAAAAACTACACCCCCTAAAGTATTCAAAAAAACATTCAGTAAGTGTATTAACCCTTTAGGTGTTTCACAGGAATAGCAGCAAAGTGAAGGAGAGAATTCAAAATCTTCATTTTTTACACTCGCATGTTCTTGTAGACCCAATTTTTGAATTTTTGCAAGGGATAAAAAGGAGAAAATTTTTACTTGTATTTGAAACCCAATTCCTCTCGAGTAAGCACATACCTCATATGTCTATGTTAATTGTTCGGCGGGCGCAGTAGAGGGCTCAGAAGGGAAGGAGCGACAAATGGTTTTTGGGGGGCATGCCGCATTTAGGAAGCCCCTATGGTGCCAGGACAGCAAAAAAAAACACATGGCATACCATTTTGGAAACTAGACCCCTCAGGGAACGTAACAAGGGGTAAAGTGAACCTTAATACCCTACAGGTGATTCACGACTTTTGCATATGTAAAAAAAAAATATATATTTTTTTACCTAAAATGCTTGGTTTCCCAAAAATTTTACATTTTTAAAAAGGGTAATAGCAGAAAATACCCCCCAAAATTTGAAGCCCAATTTCTCCCGATACAGAAAACACCTCGCATGGGGGTGAAAAGTGCTCTGCTGGTGCACTACAGGTCTCAGAAGAGAAGGAGTCACATTTGGCTTTTTGAAAGCAAATTTTGCTCTGGGGGCATGCCGCATTTAGGAAGCCCCTATGGTGCCAGAACAGCAAAAAAAAACCACATGGCATACCATTTTGGAAACTAGACCCCTCGGGGAACATAACAAGGGGTAACGTGAACCTTAATGCCCTACAGGTGTTTCACGACTTTTGCATATGTAAAAATAAATAAATAATTTTTTACCTAAAATGCTTGTTTTCCCAAAATGTTTACATTTTTAAAAAGGGTAATAGCGGAAAATACCCCCCAAAATTTGAAGCCCAATTTCTCCCGATTCAGAAAACACCCCATATGGGGGTGAAAAGTGCTCTGCTGGCGCACTACAGGTCTCAGAAGAGAAGGAGTAACATTTGGCTTTTTGAAAGCAAATTTTGCTCTGGGGGCATGCCGCATTTAGGAAGCCCCTATGGTGCCAGAACAGCAAAAAAAAAACACATGGCATACCATTTTGGAAACTAGACCCCTCGGGGAACGTAACAAGGGGTAATGTGAACCTTAATACCCTACAGGTGTTTCACGACTTTTGCATATGTAAAAAAATATATATTTTTTTTACCTAAAATGCTTGGTTTCCCAAAATTTTTACAATTTTAAAAAGGGTAATAGCAGAAAATACCCCCCAAAATTTGAAGCCCAATTTCTCCCGATTCAGAAAACACCCCATATGGGTGTGAAAAGTGCTCTGCTGGCGCACTACAGGTCTCAGAAGAGAAGGAGTCACATTTGACTTTTTGAAAGCAAATTTTGCTCTGGGGGCATGCCGCATTTAGGAAGCCCCTATGGTGCCAGAACAGCAAAAAAAAAACCACATGGCATACCATTTTGGAAACTAGACCCCTCGGGGAACATAACAAGGGGTAACGTGAACCTTAATGCCCTACAGGTGTTTCACGACTTTTGCATATGTAAAAAAAAAAAATTATTTTTTACCTAAAATGCTTGTTTTCCCAAAATGTTTACATTTTTAAAAAGGGTAATAGCGGAAAATACCCCCCAAAATTTGAAGCCCAATTTCTCCCGATTCAGAAAACACCCCATATGGGGGTGAAAAGTGCTCTGCTGGCGCACTACAGGTCTCAGAAGAGAAGGAGTAACATTTGGCTTTTTGAAAGCAAATTTTGCTCTGGGGGCATGCCGCATTTAGGAAGCCCCTATGGTGCCAGAACAGCAAAAAAAAAACACATGGCATACCATTTTGGAAACTAGACCCCTCGGGGAACGTAACAAGGGGTAATGTGAACCTTAATACCCTACAGGTGTTTCACGACTTTTGCATATGTAAAAAAATATATATTTTTTTTTACCTAAAATGCTTGGTTTCCCAAAATTTTTACAATTTTAAAAAGGGTAATAGCAGAAAATACCCCCCAAAATTTGAAGCCCAATTTCTCCCGATTCAGAAAACACCCCATATGGGTGTGAAAAGTGCTCTGCTGGCGCACTACAGGTCTCAGAAGAGAAGGAGTCACATTTGACTTTTTGAAAGCGAATTTTGCTCTGGGGGCATGCCGCATTTAGGAAGCCCCTATGGTGCCAGGACAGCAAAAAAAAAACACATGGCATACCATTTTGGAAACTAGACCCCTCGGGGAACGTAACAAGGGGTAATTTGAACCTTAATACCCTACAGGTGTTTCACGACTTTTGCATATGTAAAAAAATATATATATTTTTTTACCTAAAATGCTTGTTTTCCCAAAAATTTTACATTTTTTAAAAGGGTAATAGCAGAAAATACCCCCCAAAATTTGAAGCCCAATTTCTCCCGAGTACGGCGATACCCCATATGTGGCCCTAAACTGTTGCCTTGAAATACGACAGGGCTCCAAAGTGAGAGCGCCATGCGCATTTGAGGCCTAAATTAGGGACTTGCATAGGGGTGGACATAGGGGTATTCTACGCCAGTGATTCCCAAACAGGGTGCCTCCAGCTGTTGTAAAACTCCCAGCATGCCTGGACAGTCAATGGCTATCTGGCAATACTGGGAGTAGTTGTTTTGCAACAGCTGGAGGCGCCGTTTTGGAAACAGTGGCGTACCAGACGTTTTTCATTTTTATTGGGGAGGGGGGTTGTATAGGGGTATGTGTATATGTAGTGTTTTTTACTTTTTATTTTATTTTGTGTTAGTGTAGTGTAGTGTTTTTAGGGTACAGTCGCACGGGCGGGGGTTCACAGTAGTTTCTCGCTGGCAGTTTGAGCTACGG
This sequence comes from Hyla sarda, assembly GCF_029499605.1. Taxonomy (NCBI): domain Eukaryota; kingdom Metazoa; phylum Chordata; class Amphibia; order Anura; family Hylidae; genus Hyla; species Hyla sarda. Next base: position 193,022,244 of record NC_079196.1, on the reverse strand, counting down.
CAGAAAATTTGACGCAGCTCAAACTTGCAGCCGGATACTTACTGTAATCCTCCGCCCATGTGTGTGTACCCTGTACGTTCACATTGGGGGGGGGGGGGGAACATCCAGCTGTTGCAAAACTACAACTCCCAGCATGTACGGTCTATCAGTGCATGCTGGGAGTTGTAGTTTTGCAACCGCTGGAGGCTCCGTTTTGGAAACAGTGGCGTACCAGACGTTTTTCATTTTTATTGGGGAGGGGGGCTGTGTAGAGGTATGTGTATATGTAGTGTTTTTTACTTTTTATTTTATTGTGTGTTAGTGTAGTGTAGTGTTTTTAGGGTACAGTCACACGGGCGGGGGATTCACAGTAGTTTCTCGCTGGCAGTTTGAGCTGCGGCAGAAATTTTGCCGCACCTCAAACTTGCAGCCGGATACTAACTGTAATCCTCCGCCCATGTGAGTGTACCCTGTACGTTCACATTGGGGGGGGAACATCCAGCTGTTGCAAAACTACAACTCCCAGCATGTACGGTCTATCAGTGCATGCTGGGAGCTGTAGTTTTGCAACAGCTGGAGGCACACTGGTTGTGAAACACCGAGTTTGGTAACAAACTCTGGAGGCATACTACTTTGACTGGGGATGCTGGGGATTGTAGTTATGCAACAGCTGGAGACACACTGGTTTACTACTTAACTCAGTGTGCCTTCAGCTGTTGCAAAACTACAACTCTTAGCAGTCACCGACAGCCAACGGGCATGCTGGGAGTTGTAGTTATGCAACCACCAGATGCACCACTACAACTCCCAGCATGCACTTTAGCTGATTGTGCAAGCTGGGAGTTGTAGTTACACAACAGCTGAAGGTACACTTTTCCATAGAAAGAATGTGCCTCCAGCTGTTGCAAAACTACAAGTCCCAGCATGCCCTTTTTGCATGCTGGGAGCTGTTGCTAAGCAACAGCAGGAGGCTGTCACTCACCTCCAACGATCCTCGCCGCACAGGTCAGTCCCTCGTCGTCTCCGCCGCCGCCGCTGCTCCTGGGGCCCCGATCCCAACAGGGGCGCCGGGGATCGGGGTCCCCAGCACCCGGGGTGCACGTCCCGCACCCGCTCACGTCCTCCGGAAGAGGGGCGGAGCGGGTTGCGGGAGTGACACCCGCAGCAGACGCCCTGATTGGTCGGCCGGTAATCCGGCCGACGAATCAGGGCGATCGTGAGGTGGCACCAGTGCCACCTCACCCCTGCTGGCTCTGGCTGATCGGGGCCGTTGTGGTGGTCTGCCTCCTGCTGTTGCATAACTACAGCTCCCAGCATGCCCTTTTTGCATGCTGGGAGCTGTTGCTAAGCAACAGCAGGAGGCTGTCACTCACCTCCAACGATCCTCGCCGCACAGGTCAGTCCCTCGTCGTCTCCGCCGCCGCCGCTGCTCCTGGGGCCCCGATCCCAACAGGGGCGCCGGGGATCGGGGTCCCCAGCACTGACGGCCCCGATCAGCCAATAATTCCGGGTCACCGGGTCACTGGAGACCCGATTGACCCGGAATCCGCCGCAGATCGCTGGACTGAATTGTCCAGCGATCTGCGGCCATCGCCGACATGGGGGGTCATAATGACCCCCCTGGGCGATATGCCCCGATGCCTGCTGAACGATTTCAGCAGGCATCGGGGACCGGCTCCGCTCCAGATGGTTGCGGGGGGCCGGTAAAACACATGACGTTCTCATACGTCATGTGTCCTTAAGGACTCGGAAATGGAGACGTATGAGAACGTCATGTGTCCTTAAGGGGTTAAAGAGTACCTGTCACCAAACTAAACTTTTAAGATATTGTTCCCTATGTTATTATAAGACACTTTGCTATTTACTTGCTGTTAAAATTCTCAACCTTTATATGTTTTTAATGTGATTGAAAAAACGGCCACTAGGTGGCTCTGTTCTGTACCCTGCACAAGTCAAACAGTTAGTTTGGTCTCCTCCCGGCCTGGCAGGAGACCAAACTCAGGAAGTGCGTGTGGGGCATGGCGAGGCACTGCTCTCACAGGCTTTAGTGATGTTGAGCCTGCTGGGGAACGCCCACTTTCTCCTGCCGGGAGCTCACACAATGTGAGCAAGGGGAAAGGTATGATATACAGCTTTTTAAACCTCGGAAAAATGTTTTAAGGGCAGGAGGGATGTTAGGAGTAGTTAGGGAATATAATCTGAGTTAATTTAGAAAATATGGTTTGATGACAGATACTCTTTAACCCCTCCCCCCTAGACATGTTTATTCCACAGTTATTGCTTGTCTCGGCACTAGTAATCATGAAATATTACAGATACTGCTACCGGTATTTTCCAGAATTTACAAATTCAAAATTGGCAATTTGTGCGCCAAAAAATTATTTTGGTGGCAAAGTCTGTCCCGCAAAAAACAAGAGTGGCATGAAAATGAACTCTCAAGGGACCTTTGGAAATGTGAGGAGAAAAAAAAATGTGATTCATATCGCTGTAACTGAAAATACAGTAGTTTTTGAATCTGACCCCCAGTGTTTCCCAACTAGGGTGTCCCCAAGCTGTTGCAAAACTACAACTAACAGCATGCCAACGGCTGTCGGGGCATGCTGGGAGTTGTAATTTTGCAACAGCTGGAGGACCACAGTTTGAAGACCACTGACAGAGATGTTAAAGGGGTACTCCAGTGGAAAACTTTTTTTTTTTTTTTTTTTATGAACTAGTGCCAGAAAGTTAAACAAATTCGTAATTACTTCCATTACTTATTAGCTGCTGAATACTACAGAGGGAATTCTTTTCTTTTTGGAACACAGAGCTCTCTGCTGACATCATGACCACAGTGCTCTCTGCTGACATCTCTGTCCATTTTAGGAACTGTCCAGAGTAGGAGAAAATCCCCATAGAAAACATGCTGCTCTGGACAGTTCAAAAAATGGACAGAGATGTCAGCAGAGAGCACTGTGGTCATGTAGTATTCAGCAGCTAATCAGTACTGGAAGGATTAAGCTTTTTTAATAGAAGTAGTTTACAAATCTGTTTAACTTTCTGGCCCCAGTTGATTAAAAAAAAAAGTTTGCCACCGGAGTAACCCTTTAACCTCTTAAGGACCAATGACATTGTGGAACGTCATGGCACTCTGGGCTTTAAGGACCAATGATGTTCGCTCGCCGGGCAGAGATCGGAACCGGATGCCTGCTGAAATCCTTCAGCAGGCATCCAGGACAAACGCCGAGGGGGGCCATGTAGGCCCCCCATGTCGGTGATCGCCGCAAATCGCAAGGGAAATCGCCCTTGCGATCTACGGCGATACCGGGCTGATCGGGTCTCTGGGAACCGACCGCCCGGTAATTTTGCATGATCCCGGCTGTCACAGACAGCCAGGACCATGCTGGAGCCTAGGAGCGAGGTGGCAAGCCGGCCACCTCCTCCTATCCCCTGCGATTCTTCGGTTAGTTAACCGACCAATCGCAGGGGGGGGGGGGGGGGGTAGCGGTTACTTCCTACCGACCTGCCCGGCCCTGGAAGTCCGGAGAGAACAGGAGGAAGACCGGAGGACGCGACGGGGGAGTTGCTGGGGACCGGCCCCGGTACTTACCTCGTCCCTGAAGACCCGGATCCTGGCGGCGGAGACGGCGGCGGCGGCGGCGACAGGTGAGTTGATCTTCAGCCGAGGTCGGGCCCTTTACAGCAATGCATGTCGCCGTAAAGCGACATGCATTGCTGTATTGGGACCCTGTATACTACAACTCCCAGCATGCCCAGACAGCCCTTGGCGTCTGGGCATGCTGGGACTTGCAGTTTTGCAACATCTGGAGGTCCACAGTTTGTAGACCAATGTGCCATTCCAGATGTTGCAAAACTACACATCCTCAGCATGGCCCTACTGTCCAGGCATGCTGGGAGTTGTAGTTCTGTAACATCTGGCCCTTCAGATGTTGCAGAACTACAACTCCCAGCATGCCTGGACAGTTTTGGCATACTGGGAGTTGTAGTTTTGCAACATCTGGAAGGGCACAGATTGGGAACCACTGTATTAGTGGTCTGCAAACTAGTCCTCCAGATGTTGCAAAACTACAACTCCCAGCATGCTGGGAGTTGTAGTTCGGCAACATCAGGCTCTAAAGATGTTGCCGAACTACTACTCCCAGCATGCCTGAGAATGTTTGGGAGTTGTGGTTTTGCAACAACTGGAGGCACACTGGTTGGGAAACATTGTCTGTTTCCTAACTCAGTGTTTCCCAACCCATGTGCCTCCAGCTGTTGCAAAACTATAACTACCAGCATGCACTGATAGACTGTGCATGCTGGGAGTTGTAGTTTTGCAACAGCTGGAGGTCCCCCCCCTGTGAATGTACAGGGTACACTCACATGGGCAGGGGCTTACAGTGAGTATCAGGCTGCAAGTTTGCGATGCAGCAAATTTTGCACTGCAGCTCAAACTCGCAGCGGGAAACTCGCTGTAATCCCCCGCCCGTGTGACTGTACCCTAAAAACACTACACTAACACAAGATAAAAAGTAAAAAACACTACATATACACATACCCCTACACAGCCCCCCTCCCCAATAAAAATGAAAAACGTCTGGTACGCCACTGTTTTCAAAATGGAGCCTCCAGCTGTTGCAAAACAACAACTCCCAGTATTGCCGGACAGCCGTTGACTGTCCAGGCATGCTGGGAGTTTTGCAACAGCTGGAGGCACCCTGTTTGGGAATCACTGGCATAGAATACTCCTATGTCCACCCCTATGCAAATCCCTAATTCAGGCCTCAAATGCGCATTGCGCTCTCACTTTGGAGCCCTGTCGTATTTCAAGGCAACAGTTTTGGGTCACATATGGGGTATCGCCGTACTCGGGAGAAATTGGCTTACAAATTTTGTGGGGCTTTTTCTCCTTTTACCCCTTATGAAAAGGTGAAGTTGGGGGTCTACACCAGCATGTTAGTGTAAAAAAAATTTTTTTTTTACACTAACATGCTGGTGTTGCCCCATACTTTTAATTTTGATAAGAAGTAAAAGGGAAAAACGCCCCCCAAAATTTGTAACGCAATTTCTCCCGACTACGGAAATACCCCATATGTGGGTGCAAAGTGCTCTGGGGGCGCACAACAAGGCCCAGAAGGGAGAGTGCGCCATGTACATTTGAGGTGATTTGCACAGGGGTGGCTGATTGTTACAGCGGTTTTGACAAACGCAAAAAAAACAAAACCCCACATGTGACCCCATTTCGGAAACTACACCCCTCACGGAATGTAATGAGGGGTGCAGTGAGAATTTACACCCCACAGGTGTCTGACGGATCTTTGTAACAGTGGGCTGTGCAAATTAAAAATTTTGTATAGCCCACTGTTCCAAAGATCTGACAGACACCAGTGGGGGGGTAAATGCTCACTGTACCCCTTGTTACGTTCCTCAAGGGGTCTAGTTTCCAAAATGGTATGCCATGTGGGGGTTATTTTGCTGTCCTGGCACTATAGGGGCTTCCTAAATGCGACATGCCCCCAGAGCAAAATTTGCTCTCAAAAAGCCAAATATGACTCCTTCTCTTCTGAGCATTGTAGTTTGCCCGTAGTGCGCTTCAGGTCCACTTATGGGGTACCTCCATACTCAGAAGATATGGGGTTACAAATTTTGGGGGGTATTTTCTACTATTAACCCTTGCAAAAATGTGAAATTTGGGGGGGAAACACACATTTTAGTGAAAAAAAAATAATAAAATTACGTATGCAAAAGTCGTGAAACACCTGTGGGGTATTAAGGCTCACTTTATTCCTTGTTACGTTCCTCAAGGGGTCTAGTTTCCAAAATGGTATGCCATGTGGTTTTTTTTCCTGTTCTGGCACCATAGGGGCTTCCTAAATTCAACATGCCCCCCAAAAATCATTTCAGAAAAACGTACTCTCCAAAATCCCCTCGTCGCTCCTTCGCTTCTGAGCCTTCTACTGCGCCCGCCGAACAATTTACATAGACATATGAGGTATGTGCTTACTCGAGAGAAATTGGGCTACAAATATAAGTATACATTTTCTTCTTTTACCCCTTTTAAAAATTCTAAAATTGGGTCTACAAGAACATGCGAGTGTAAAAAATGAAGATTGTGAATTTTCTCCTTCACTTTGCTGCTTTTCCTGTGAAACACCTAAAGGGTTAAAATGCTGACTGAATGTCATTTTGAATACTTTGGGGGGTGCAGTTTTTATAATGGGGTCATTTATGGGGTATTTCTAAGATAAAGACCCTTCAAATCCACTTCAAACCTGAACTGGTCCCTGAAAAATTGTGATTTTGGAAATTTTGTGAAAAATTGGAAAATTGCTGCTGAACTTTGAAGCCCTCTGGTGTCTTCCAAAAGTAAAAACATGTCAATTTTATGATGCAAACATAAATTGGACATATTGTATATGTGAATAAAAAATTTTTTGGGGGGAATATCCATTTTCCTTACAAACAGAGAGCTTCAAAGTTAGAAAAATGCAAAATTTTCAATTTTTTCATCAAATTTTGGCATTTTTCACTAAGAAAGGATGCAAGTATCCACAAAATTTTACCAATAACATAAAGTAGAATATGTCACGAAAAAACAATCTCGGAATCAGAATGATAGGTAAAAGCATCCCAGAGTTATTAATGTTTAAAGTGACAGTGGTCAGATGTTCAAAAAATGCTCTGGTCCTAAGGTGTAAAATGGACTGGTCATTAAGGGGTTAAATGAAGGTTGTAACATTAGCAATAGTCCCGACATGGTAAGAAATGAGTCCAGACAAGCAGACATTATATTATTGTGTATGTACTGTGGATTCAGATGTGTCCTGTATGCAGCTATAATTAAATGAACGGACGCACTTCCAAAGTCCGCAGTAAAATCTAATAATGAGCGCGGGGCTGGATACGTAAAAATACATTAAAGCTAAAATGTCAGGTCTTGAATTTACTGCCAGATTTGACTGTGATTCCAGCTGAACAGCAAAAATGTCAAGTAATAATAATAATAATAAAAAAAAAAAAGTAAGAAAGAAATAAAATACAAGGTTTACAGGGTTATGAAAAACGTGGTCAATATTATGTTGAGCTGCAGCACAGCCTAGTGGAGAAGTTGGGAGTTACGCGCGATTCTTTCGAATTCACCATCACAAAAGCTTATTATTTCTCTTGTATGTAAATATCCAATTGTAACGTGCAATGTTGTATTGGTAAAGGGGGTGTCCCCAAAAAATAAATACAAATTTACTGTAAAATCAGGCAGAACAGAACAACTTTTTGATTTAAATCATTTAAAGGGGTGTGTAACATTTTGATCCAAACGCTTGGAGTGGGCGGCGGAGGTTGTGATGTCACGACCATGCCCCTTCGTGGCGCCACACCCCCTCCCATAGACTTGCATTGAGGCGGCGTGACATTACGAGGGGGCGCTTGCACCCAGCTTTCTAAACCAACGACGAGTGCTGCACAGAGATCGCAGGGTTCCCAGCGGCGGACCCCAGTGATCAGACATGTTATCCCCTATCCTTTGGATAAGGGATAAGATGTCTAGGGGCGGAGTACCCCTTTAAGAATAATCATCCTGTGTGTAGATATTGCTGCTTATGCCACCCCTGCTATTATGTTGATGTCCACCTAATGTGTCCAGCGCGGGTGGTCCCCCAGTAACTTGTATCTACTGATTCAGGACATCAGATCTTGATTTATATTGGACCTGAGGAAGGCACACATGAGTCCCGAAACGCGTGTCTGTATTTCTTAAATAAACTTTAAAAGTCCTGTGCAACTGTGGCCGATAAGCATCATTCTGTAAACCAGGCAGCAGCACTCTGCAAGCAGCACTCTGCTTTAAAATCACATGGTCTGTAGCTTAGTCTTGGGACCCGCATTCTTTTCTACATAGGCAGCAGAGTAATTAACCCCTTAACAACGTATGACGTAAATGGACGTCCTGATGCCCTGGTACTTACCGCCGGTAATGGCAGACATCAACGATCATACTGGTGTCCACCATTATCCCCTCATATGCAGATTTTTAGTGTGGAGCGGCATAGGCCATATTAGAATTTGCGATATTTCGCGAATATATGGACGAATATTCATCATATATTCGCTAAATTTGCATATGCAGAAATTAGCATATTCAAAAATGAGCATAAACGAAAATTCGCATATGCGAAGAATTAGCATATGCGAAAATTAACATAAGCAATTTTCGCATATGCGTAAATCCGTACGCCATTCTCAAACAATAGTATTAGAGTCTTCTTTACACCACACAAGCTGGAAGCAGAGAGGGACGATCGCTGTAATGTGTACTGTGAAAAAAAATATAATAATATGAATATTCGTAATTGCGAATATATAGTGTTATATTTGCGAATATGCGATATAAATAAAATTCGCATTGCGAATATTCGCGAGCAACACTAATGCAGAAATGGGTCGCATCTAATGGCTGAGTGGATCACCCGTGGCCCAACCGCAGGCATCAAATGTGCTAAGATGGCGGACAGAGGTCCCCTCACCTGCCTCCGCTGCTCTCATGGGGTCTACTTCTCTGGTATGCCTTCTAATAGCTTGCCAATAATACTGATCAGTGCTATGTTTATGCATAGCACTGAACAGTATTAGTAATCCAATGATTGCTATAGATAGTCCCCTAATGAGAAAAAAAATGTGAATAAACCCTTCCCCAATAAAAGTTTAAATTGCCCCTTTCCTCATTTTACCCAAAAAAGTGTAAAGAAAATGAATTAACATGTTTGGTATTGCCGCGTAGGTAAATGTCCAATGGTACCAATGAAATCTACAGATTACGGCCCAAAAACAAGCCCTCATACAGCCCTGTGTAATCGTATTGACCCACAGAGTAAATAAAACATGTCATTTTTACCGTAAAGTGTTAATTAGATTTATTTACATCTTCCCTGCTGGCTACCTCTTGTTTTGGATGTGTATTTGGTGTAGCCGTCCGCCCGCCGTGACGTGGACAAGACAATTCCACCACTTTTTTCCGAGTTTTGCGCCATAACACATAACAGTTGACACCCCCTGGCGGTTATGGTTCTCTGGATGGCATCGGTGATATCACAGCAACTACAGGGCAAGTCTGGACCTGGGCACCATATTGTGGCCTCAACGAGATTTGTCTGTAGGTTGGGTCTCTGACCTTGGGGTTCTTCTATAGTTGTTGTGTCTAGGTGTAGATGTGGTTCAAAGATTACCTGTCATCAAACCATATTTTCTAAACTAACTCAGATTATATTTAGAGATGAGCGAATCGAAGTTGACGAACCCGAATTCGTTACGAATTTCATGAAAAATTCAATTCGCAATGAATACTAATATCGCCGCGATTCTATCGCATTCATCGCTTAATTAAACTCCATTTTACAGCGTTCCAGGCTATTGGGGACCTAAGATGGCGGATCCACATGTGAGTACATGGGGCAGGGGATTATGGGAGGGCGGGAATGAAGGTAGGCGGGCTGACCCTGAATCACATGTGAGATGCAGCCTATCAGCATTCATTGACCCCTGTGATGTCACAGCCCTATATAATCGTCAGTCATCGTTCCTCTCTTCATTTCATCTATGCACTCAGATGGAGAGGACGGGACTGCGTGTGTGTGAATAGCTCATACCACAGCGTTACACTGCAACTGCTAGTCACATCAGCATTAGGGAGAGACAGGAGTGCAGAGTGCTGTGCTGTTACTCTGAGAAGGATCATTGATTGCTAAACCTCCTATTCACGTTATTTAGCATTGCAGCAGAGAGGGGCAGATAGCTGTCAGCTGCCTCATACAGATCTCCTGAACTTTATCAACCATCTTATCTCCTCATTTTTCTGCTCTATTGAGTTTATTTTTGTTTTGTCCACAAATCTTCTGCTGCTCAGAATTGTGTGACAGAGTGCAATTTAGGGTTTAATCCCTGGATTTTTTTTTTGTGGTGCTGCACTGTTGGGTCCTGCTGCTGTTCAGAAATACGTGATTGTTCAGTGGACTGTAGTGCATTTGCACCATGTACCTGCTAATCTGTCAAGGGGCTACATACTGTGCAAGTCCAAACAATACTATTCACCGTCTGTTTTTTTTTTTTAAACATTTTTTTTCTGCGTATAGTTACGCATATATTACTGCCCTCATCAGTGCATACCGCATAGGTACATCCAAGTATTGTACCATTTAGTACCTGTTAAGCTGTCAAGGTGCTCCATACCGTCAAAGTCCAAACAATAGTATCCACCGGCTGGTGTATTACAAAAATACTGATTTTTTTCTGCTAATAGGCCCTCATCAGTGCATACCGCATAGGTACATCCAAGTATTGTACCATTTATTACCTGTTAAGCTGTCAAGGTGCTCCATACCGTCAAAGTCCAAACAATAGTATTCACCGGCTGGTGTATTACAAAAATACAGAGTTTTTTCTGCTAATAGTTAGGCATATTACTGCCCTCATCAGTGCATAGCGCATATGTACATCCAAGTATTGTACCATTTAGTAACTGTCAAGGTGCTCCATACCGTCAAAGTCCAAACAATAGTATCCACCGGCTGGTGTCTTACAAAAATACAGAGTTTTTTCCTGCTAATAGTTAGGCATATTACTGCCCTCATCAGTGCATACCGCATAGGTACATCCAAGTATTGTACCATTTAGTACCTGTTAAGCTGTCAAGGTGCTCCATACTGTCAAAGTCAAAACAATAGTATCCACCGGCTGGTGTTTTACAAAAATACAGAGTTTTTCTGCTAATAGGCATATTACTGCCCTCATCAGTACATACCGCATATGTACATCCAAGTATTGTACCATCTTGTACCTGTTAATCTGTCAAGGGCCTACATACTGTGAAAGGACAGCCGTAAGTAATCACCTGCTGCTGTTCTAGACAAATACTGTTTAAAGAGTAGTGTAGCGTATTGTAATACCCTTACAAACGCACTAAGTATGTCAGGCAGAGAAGTGCCAGGATGTGCACAGAGGAGTGGCAGAGGCCTAAATACTTCAGGCAGAGTTGGCAGCAGACTTGGGGCGAGTGGCAGCAGGAGTCGCAGCCACAATAAAAAATTATTTTATAGAAGAATGTCTTTTGCTGGTCCACCCTCCTGCATTATAGAGTCTTCTGGACTCTTGGATATGCGCTTGTTCTTAAACAAAGGTACAAAAACCAAAAATGGCCGTTCAGGGATATGGAGACGTTGCGCCTACATCTTACGGCCACATGAGCCCTGTGGGTGCTTGTGAGATTAGGTCCTTTGTACCCACACGGCTGGGTCCGGGACACAAATTTTGATTTAAATTTCAAATAAAAAAAATCACACATTTCAATGGTCTCCTCATGCTGCAGCCAACTCCAGGCTGTGTCATTCTGGTAATATATATACAGTCTTCCTGAACCTCCACCATTAAAAAAGGGGACGCAGTTCCCCGAAACGCGTCTGGTGTTAAGACAACCCTGCACATCATCTGAGACAATCGTTACCGCATTGCCGATCCTCACCTACTCTCTCACCTGCTCCCCGTGCCGTCGGGGTATAGAGAGGATACGTCCAGCGTTGCCATACGCTGCTACGACCGCTAGGCTTCACAGCGCTGCCACACGCTGCTTCCCAGCCATCATCTCCAACCCCCAGCACCGGGGTGCTACATTTCTCCCGTGCCGCCGGGACAGAGGGACGTGCATCCGGATCGCAAGCACAGCTGCACTGACCTGACTGTGCACATTGTAGCCGGTAAGAGGCACTAAGTGCCTGAACTGTATAGCGATTGCTCTCTTGCATTCAGTCCCCGTGCCGTCGGGGTAGAGGGGGCATCACCTGTATCTCTGCACCTAAAAACGTTTATAGTGGGCCCAAATCTGGGAGGCTCCAGCGCTACTGAAAATTGCCCTATTGGATTATTTACTTTTTTGCCATGTACTTTCATCTGGATTAATCCTGGCTCTTATATATGACTTTACAGTATAACTAAACAGATACTGTTTGCACTGTCCCATTGCCCCACTTTCATTGTCTCATTGTGCAATACCACTGAGTATATTTTATATTTTTAGCATTTTATACCATTGTAACCATTTTATCTAGTGACCAGTCTGTGACAAGGGCCCTGCCGCAAACCTCACATCATTTTTCCAAATAAATGTTATCATTTTATGCTATTTTAGACACTTTTTTCTCTCTCTCTTTCTTCTAATTTTTGACCTTATATCTTTTACTCTGACCTAGCCTAGCAGGACTGCCTCCCCTTTTTACACTATTAATATATAGAGAGCACTCACTGTCCTAAATTTTCGTTAAAATTTTTCGTAAAAAATGTTTATCTTTTTTATTAGGGATTGTGAAGCTTTGGTGCGTACTCATGCATCAGCCAACTCCAGGCTGTCATTCAGGCAATATATGGGTTACTGATGCCGCTGTAGGGCCTGGGTCCGGGAATTTCACATTTTCTCATAGGTAGCACCCGCTATCCATAAGTCTTCTTCATAAATTTCTACAATTGTTTTTTTTTGAGGGATTGTGAAGCCCTAGTGTGTACTCATGCATCAGCCAACTCCAGGGTGTGTCATTCATGCAACATATAGGTAGCACCCGCTGTCCTAAATATTCTTAAAATTATTTAAAAAATGGTTGTTTTTTCTTTGGAATTCTGAAGCCCTGGTGTGTACTCAATGCTGCTTCCTGCTACACTCTGTCAGCCCGTTGGTCCTGCGACAGTGTGCTACTCCGCCTCCACTGCCCGGACAAGTCTCAGTGGCCCTTCCATGTGTGCAGGTCATGGCGGTGTCACGCTGTTCTTCACATGGTTTGCCTTGGCGAGAAGTCTTGGAAACAATGGCCGGTCAGGGCAATGGAGACATTTTGCCTAAATCTCACGGCCACATGATCCCTGTGGGGGCTTGTTGGATTTGGTCCTTCGTACCCACACGCTGGGGTCCGGGACACACAAAGGTTGTTTTAAATTTCAAATAAAAAATTGATGGCGCTGCTGGGCCTGGGTCTGTTAATTTAAAATTTTCTCATGGGTAGCAAAAATCTTTTTCAAAAATTTCTAAAATTGTGGTGTTTTTTGGGGGGGATTGTGAAGCCCTGGTGTGAACTCGTGCATCAGCCAACTCCAGGCTGTGTCAATCAGGCAATATATGGGTTACTGATGCCGCTGTGGGGCCTGGGTCTGGTAATTTCAAATTTTCTCATAGGTAGCACCCGCTATCCAAAAAGTTTAAATTTCTTAATTCATGTTTTAATCTTAGGGATTGTGAAGGCCTACTGCCTACTCATGCTGCTGGCAACTCCGGGCTTTGCCATTCATCCACTATATGGTCTCCTCATGCTGCCAAAACCTCCACGCTGTGTCATTCAGCCACTATATGGTCTCCTCATGCTTCAGCCTCATCCAAGCTGTGTCATTCAGCCACTATATGGTGTCCTCATGCTGACAACATGTCCATGCTGTGTCATTCAGCCACTATATGGTCTCCTCATGCTGCCAACACCTCCACACTGTGCCATTCAGCCACTATATGGTGTCCTCATGCTGCCAACACCTCCACGCTGTGTCATTCAGCCACTATATGGTCTCCTCATGCTTCAGCCTCATCCAAGCTGTGTCATTCAGCCACTATATGGTGTCCTCATGCTGACAACATGTCCATGCTGTGTCATTCAGCCACTATATGGTCTCCTCATGCTTCAGCCTCATCCAAGCTGTGTCATTCAGCCACTATATGGTGTCCTCATGCTGACAACACCTCCATGCTGTGTCATTCTGCCACTATATGGTGTCCTCATGCTTCAGCTTCATCCAAACTGTGTCATTGAGCCACTATATGGTCTCCTCATGCTGCCAACACCTCCATTCTGTGTCATTGAGCCCCTATATGGTCTCCTCATTCTTCAGCCTCATCCAAGCTGTGTCATTCAGCCACTATATGGTGTCCTCATGCTGACAACACCTCAACGCTGTGCCATTCAGCCACTAAATGGTCTCCTCATGCTGCCAACACCTCCACGCTGTGTCATTCAGTCACTATATGGTCTCCTGACACTGATGCCACCACCAGGCTCTGTCATTGTGCTGCTGTGTGGCAGTGATTATAAAAGTGATACCAGTAATCTGCATGCTATTCTGAATAACAGTATTATTTCACTACCCCAGCACACTTCATATGCGTTTTAGAACACAGCAAAGTGTTCTATACCCCTATAGAGGCTGTATGTAGGCTAGAAATAGCCTTTTTTAATATAGATTCACCGCGAAAAAATTCGGATCGAAAAAACTTTTCCGGAAAATTTCCGGAATTTTTGAAAAGTTCGCTCATCTCTAATTATATTCCCTAACTACTCCTAACACCCGTCCTAAAAACTTTCCCCTCGCTCACATTGTGTGGGCTCCCGGCAGAAGAAAGTAAGCGTTCCCCAGCAGACGTGACATCAGTGAAGCCTAGGAGAGCTGTGCCTCCTCATGCGCCACATGCACTTCCTGAGTTTGGTCTCCTGCCAGCCGGGAGGAGACCAAACTTACTGTTTGACTTGCACAGGAAACAGAGCCACCTAGTGGCAGTTATTTCAGTCACATAAAAAGCGTAAAGGTTGAGAATTTTAACAGCAAGCAAATAGCATAATTACATAAGGAACAATATATTAAAAGTTTATTTTGGCGACAGGTACTCTTTAAATAATTGTGACCAGAAATGGTTATGAACAAGGAACAGTAACTTTGCAAATACAAGATACCCTTGGCTAAAGGAAGCTTACACAGACTTCAGCTTTGGCGCACAAGAGGAGGTAGGATTTGCCTGTGTAGCTTTTGAAGATAAGTGGGCACAACTAAGACTAGTTTCACTCCTCCAGCACTATGTAGGTTTAACTTAAAGGTGTTCTCTGGTTTTGATAAATATATACTTTATTTACAAAATAGTGGATAAGTGTCTGATTGCTGAGGGTCCAACCACTAGTACCCCTGCAATCTCCCAAAGGGGTCCAGCTTCGGCCACTGAACTCACAATTCCGCTGCTTCTCCCCTGAACGATGTGGCCCCCACCTTCGAAGACACACTCCTGACCCACTTAACCAATTAACGGCTGAGAAGGGACCCCAGCTGGGCGGGACATCATTGCTTGGGTCTAGATTTCCAGCTCTCTGGGGTAAGAGGGTTGGTCTTAGGGACTCCTCCCACAAAACTTTCTAGTAGCTTCTAACAACCTGTGTGGGAAGAATTATGTGACCTGCCTCACTTACATATGTTCCACCAGAGGTGGCAGCACAGAGAACATAAAACTATTGCACATCTTATAAACTACAGTGTATGCAAATGAGGGCAATACAATATATGTTAAAGGAGTACTCCGGTGGAAAACATTTTTTTTTTTTTTAAATCAACTGGCGCCAGAAAGTTAAACAGATTTGTAAATTACTTCTATTAAAAAATCTTTACCCTTCCAGTACTTTTTAGCAGCTGTATACTACAGAGGAAATTCTTTTCTTTTTGAATTTCTTTTTTTGTCTTGTCCGCAGTGCTCTCTGCTGACACCTCTGTCCGTGTCAGGAACTGAACAGAGCAGCATAGGTTTGCCATGAGGATTTTCTCCTGCTCTGGACAGTTCCTGATAGGGGCGTCAGGTGTCAGCAGAGAACACTGTGGACAGGACAAAAAAGAAATTCTAAACGAAAAGAATTTCCTCCGTAGCATATAGCTGATAAAAAGTACTGGAAGAGTAAAGATTTTTTAATAGAAGTCATTTACAAATCTGTTTAACTCTCTGGCCCCAGTTGATTTTAAAAAAATAATAATGTTTTCCACCGGAGTACTCCTTTAAAGGAAAACTGTCACTGACTAAAATATGTACCTTAGATCCGGAGATCTGTCCCACTGAGGATCCTCTGCTATAATCTGTGAATTGCGGCTGGAGGCGCGTCCTAGTGACATGGAGTCGCTGGTCACGTGAGCGCATGCACTGCTCCAGCTGTCTCAGGTGTCTTCTCAGCTCCTTCCAGAGATGTTTCATAGGAGGCAGATCAGGGCTCATAGAAGTCACTTCACAATAGCCCAATGGTTTGCTCCATTCATGGGTGCCAATGGTTTGCTCCATTCATGGGTGCTAATGGTTTGCTCCATTCATGGGTGCTAATGGTTTGCTCCATTCATGGTTTTTTTTTATCTGTGTGCTTGGGGTCATTTTCCTGTTTTACCTGTGACAGAGACCAAGCCTTCTGACACCGGGAAGCACATTTTCCTCCAGAAAGCCTTGATAGTCCTGAGATTTAAAGGGGTGCTCCACTGCCCATGTGTCTGGAACATTTAGTTCCGAACGCTGGGTGTGGGCATCGTAATGTCACGGCCATGCCCCTTGTGACGTCACACCACACACCCTCAATGCAAGTCTATGGGAGGGGTCGTGGCGGCTGCCACGCCCTCTCCCATAGACTTGCATTGAGGGGGTGTGGTGTGACGTCATGAGGGGCATGGCCATGACGTCATGACCCCCACAGCCTGCACCCATCGTTCAGAACAAAATGTTCTGGTTGCTGGGGCAATGGAGTACCCTTTTAATTGTACCCTGTTACAGATCCAAGAAACCTTTAGCCAGAGGCAGCAATGCAGCCCTAAAACATAACTGAGCCTCCTCCATGCTTCACGGTAGGTACAGTCTTCTTTTCTTTGTAGGCTTCATTGTTTCGTGTCTGCGAAGATAGAGCTGATGTGACTTTCCAAAACACTCCAGTTTTGTCTCATCCATCCAAAGGACAAGCCACAAAGTGGAGCTTTTTGGATAGTCCCATCAGTTCTATGTAGTGGTTCAAAAAAGTTTTGGGTGACAAATAATATGGCCACCAGTACAGCTCTTTAAAAGGGTACTCCGCCCCTAGACATCTTATCCCCTATCCAAAGGATCCGCTGCTGGGGACCCCCGCGATCTCCCTGCTGCACCTGATGTTCGTTTAGAGTGTCGGGTTCAGTGCTGGACGCTCGTCATGGCTGCGCCCCGCTCGTGATGTCACGGCCATGCCCCCTCAATGCAAGTCTATGGGATGGGGCGTCACGAGCGGAGCATGACCGTGATGTCACGAACCGCAGCCCCGCATCGCCAGTCATCCAGCACGGAGTGAAGTTCGCTCCATGCACCAAATGTCTGGGTTGCCACAGCCGAGATTGCGGGGGTCCCCAGCAATCGGGATAAGGTGTCTTGGGGCAGAGTACCCCTTCAAGGGTTGTCTGCTAGCTTTTTTCTTATTTCTACATCCCTTGGCCTCTAACCTGTGTATGTCTAGGCAGATTTGCTTGGGATACAATGTATATATAGTTATGTACAAAAGAAAAATTAGACCCCCCCACCCCCCCTTTGACAAAACAGCACTTTACCCTCCGCGGAGCATATAAATGAGCAAGACACTAATATGAGTAGTCAAGGCCAGAAGACATGAATATGAAGTAGGATGACATTCATTTCCTATATAGTCTGTGTACTGTTACACGGTTACCATGGCAACATGGCAGCGATTGTTCCAGACTCCAGCACAAGAGGCTGCGCTCAGATCCAACACGAAGCACAGGACTGCGACAGGAGACCAAATTCTATGGAAGCTCTTGCTTTCCTTAGATTAACAAGCGGTAATTTATTATGGATGTGTTCCGCCGGATACCCTTTGATAATAATGGAAGAAAACATTATTTTAATATTAATGAAGGCTTCCCTTCAGAGTTCTCCTTTTCTCTTTATTCCAGAGACTAATTGTGCAACTTCTATTACTTTCCTTTCAAGAGTGTTTAGATTGATGTGTATTAGTTATATAGTGTACAACAATTACTAGATAGATTATGTAAAGATATATATATATATATATATATATATATAGATATAGATATAAACATTCATGGCCGTAGATGTTGGCACCCCTGAAATTTTTCTAGAAAATGAAATATTTCTCACAGAAAAGGATTGCAGTAACACATGTTTTGCTATACACATGTTTATTCCCTTTGTGTGTATTGGAACTAAACCAAAAAGGGAGGAAAAAAAAGCAAATTGGACATAATGTCACCAAACTCCAAAAATGGGCTGGATAAAATTATTGGCACCCTTGTCTTAATATTTGGTTGCACACCCTTTGGAAGAAATAACTGAAATCAGTGGCTTCCTATAACCATCAATAAGCTTCTTACACCTCTCAGCCGGAATGTCGGACCACTCTTCCTTTACAAACTGCTCCAGGTCTCTCTTATAGGAAGACGCCTTTTTCCAACAGCAATTTTAAGATCTCTCCACAGGTGTTCAATGGGATTTAGATCTGGACTCATTGCTACCACTTCAGAACTCTCCAGCACTTTGTTGCCATCCATTTCTGGGGGCTTTTTGACGTATGTTTGGGGCAATGTCCTGCTGGAAGACCCAAGATCTCTGATGCAAACCCAGCTTTCTGACACTGGGCTGTACAGTGGGACCCAAAATCCACTGGTAATCCTCAGATTTCATGATGCCTCGTACACATTCAAGGCCCCCAGTGCCAGAGGCAGCAAAACAACCCCAAAACATCATTGAACCTCCACCATATTTCACTGTAGGTTCTGTGTTCTTTTCTTTGTAGGCCTCATTCAGTTTTCAGTTAACAGTAGAATGATGTGCTTTACCAAAAAGCTCTATCTTCCACAAGACGTTTTCCCAGAAGGACTTTGGCTTACTCAAGTTCATTTTTGGCAAAATGTAGTCTTGCTTTTTTATGTCTCTGTGTCAGCAGTGGGGTCCTCCTGGGTCTCCTGCCATAGCGTTTCATTTCATTTAAATGTCGACGGATAGTTCGCACTGACTCTGATGCTCCCTGAGCCTGCAGGACAACTTGAATATCTTTGGAACTTGTTTGGGGCTGCTTATCCACCATCCGGACTATCCTGCGTTGACACCTTTCATCAATTTTTCTCTTCCGTCCACGCCCAGGGTGATTAGCTACAGTGCCATGGGTTGCAAACTTCTTGATAATGTTGCGCACTGTGGACAAAGGCAAATCTAGATCTCTGGAGATGGACTTGTAACCTGGAGATTGTTGATATTTTTCCAAAATGTTGGTTCTCACGTCCTCAGACAGTTCTCTTCTCCTCTTTCTGTTGTCCATGCTTAGTGTGGCACACACAGACACACAATGCAAAGTGAACTTCTCTCCTTTTTATCTGCTTTCAGGAGTGATTTTTATATTGCCCACACATGTTACTTGCCCCAGGTGAGTTTAAAGGAGCATCACATGCTTTAAATAATTCTATTTTTCCACAAATTTGAAAGGGTGCCAGTAATTTTGTCCAGCCCATTTTTGGAGTTTGTTGTGACATTATGTCCAGTTTAATTTTTTTTTGTTTAGTTCCAATACACACAAAGGGAATAAACATGTGTATAGCAAAACATGTGTTACTGCAATCCTGTTCTCTGAGAAATACTTTATTTTCTAGAAAAATTTCAGGGGTGCCAATATTTATGGCTATGACTATATATATATATATATATTTATATATATATATATATATATATATATATATATATATATATATATATATATAAAAGGAACCAAAGAAAAAGCGAACAGGCGGCACTCCAACGTAGTAATAAACTCAAAATGATGTTTTATTCACCCATAGTGCAACGTTTCAACCCACTCAATGGGGTCTTTTTCAAGCATACAGCAAAGTGTCCACACACAGATATATATATAGGGTATTCAATTACAATAGACTCTGCCCAATTGGGCGTGATCACAGTGACATCATCTGTCATAATACATATTATAAAGTGCAATTATAAGAGATCCGTACATGATCATATATATTCAGTGAATAAATAATAAAGTGACATAGTGCTATAATAACAGTGCATTGAAAGCTTCTAATAATAATAAATACAGATATATAAACAACATAAATGCGTAATTAGTGGGAGTTACCTCCGTCACATGAAACAGCCCATCTGCTTTGAAGCATGGGTCCCGTACTGTTTGTAAATAAATCCAGTGCGCAGGAGCGGAAGCCCCTACGACACCCGACTTCTCATGTGATGTACTCATGTGAGTAGGGACTCAAACGTCACAGACATGCGCTCTATTCCTCCAAACCAGAGGGTCTCCTAGGACATGCGCATTGTGGTCACGGAAAGCACCGCGTCCATCACAACTGAGGGCAATAAGCCCTTAGGATGAACGCAATGCACTTCCTAACTAACCAACCGCACATTTGAATGATAGACCAAAAATATGTATTTGTAATATAGTGGCATATGACAAAAGGAATTGAAACAGGAGGTATTATTGATACTCAAAGGCATCGGGTGGCATCAATATCAGTATTATATAGCATGTCCTGGCCCACTCCTCTGCAAATAGCAGTGGGGATGTAACCAGGGCACCGGACAGTGTTGGGTTGGAGTCTATAGAGTGTCTATAACACTTCCCTAGCCCCTATTTTTCCACTATCCTCTCTATTAACTGATGTCCACCCCAATTCATTACTCCCCTCTTCACAGACATATAGCCTCCATTACCACTCACTGATGGTCACCATAGAATTAATATATTAAACATAAAAGTCCCTTAACATAGAGCATCACATTGATCAGTGAAATAATAAATATAAGGTGCAATTTCCGCTCCCGTTCACCAGTCGAAAAACAAATCCATGCCAGCAGATGTTCATGTGTCTTCAAGGTGTCTCTGCAAGCAACAGAAAAATAAAATTAATACATCATTCTCCCAAAATACATTAATATATACGGTAATATAAATAAGATATAAAATATTTATATAATAATGATATATACACTTCCAAAGTAACACCATGAGATCCTGTAGGGAAAAGTGACTAAGTGCTCATTTAAAAAGTCATCTAGTGTTAGTATTAGAAAATTAAAAAATTAAAAGAAAAAACTATATACACCAAGAGGACATTAATCAATTAGAACTTGAGTGTTTAATCACCTATTTAAAGGAACACTCTCAGGGGGAGATCAATATTAAGGCCACGTGGTTGTATGGTATTTCATTTTTTAATCCACATGACCTCTCTCCTTCTAAGGGCCTTCTCCCTATCTCCTCCCCTTCTAGAACGTGGAACCGAATCAATTATAGCAAACCTTAATTCCTCAATGCTATGTCCATGATCAATAAAATGGCGTGGTATCGGAAATACTACTTTACCAGTGCGAATAGATGATTTATGATTATTTAACCTAAAGCGACATTCAGTAGTGGTCTCATATACAGTTGTTTACAAGGACGCATTAATATATATATAAGGCTGGGTTCACACTACGATTTGAACTACGGTTCCCGTATACGGCTGGGAGGAGGGGTGGGCGGGGCTTAATCGCGGCGCCCGCACTCGGGAACCGTAGTTAATGTATGTCTATGAGCCGACCAGGATTGAACCGCAGCCTCCGGTCGGCTGCTTTTTCGGCCGTATGCGGTTTCCTGAAGATTATCTGTAACATGCGAACATACAAACAGTCTTTGTAACAGAGTCTATGAATAGCTTAGCTGAGATTGACTGTTGGTTGGGACTTTTAGTGAGTTCTTTAGCTTGTAGGGATTTAGTATGCGCAGATCCGCTGGATTTAGGGTTATGTTTAGAACTCACTGTGTAAGAACTCACTGTGTAATTCAGCCGAGGCCGCAAGGCTTTGGCCTAGTAATTGTCGTTGTAAGTTGCGGAGTAGAGATGTCACGAATTGTTCGCCGGCGAACAGTTCCCAGCGAACTTAGCATGTTCGTGTCGCCGGGCGAACAAATGTGAAGTTCGATTCACCCCCTATACTTTAACATTGCGGTAAACTTTGACCCTGTGAGTCAGAGTCAGCAGACATATTACAGCCAATCAGCAGCAGTCCCTCCCTTCCAGACCCTCCTACCTCCTGCACGGATGCCATTTTATCTTCATTCGGCATGCTGCAGGCTTAGAAAGTGGAGGGACAGAGAAGCTGCTCCTCCTGTAATAGGGAAAGCGATAGCTATGTTGCTGCTAGGTGGTGTATTCAGGGTCCACTTTACTCCTAAAGCACTAGTGTAACATCTGCTTTAAGGACAGCACCCAAAAAAGCCCTTTTTAGGGCTCAAATATCAGTCCGTGTGTCTTGCAACAGCTGGAAGCACCCTGGTTGGGAGGGGACCGCTGGTTAAAAGGGGTACTCCGGTGTAAAACTCAATTTCCTTCAAGCAACTAACTACAGTATTAAAAGGGCTATAAGTTCAGTCCGTGTGTCTTGCAACTGCTGGAGGCACCCTGGTTGGGGACCTCTGCTTAAAAGGGGAACTCCGCTGGCAACCTTTTTTCCTAATTGTCACACTAGTGCAAATCACATTTGGTGTGACAGTTGTTCAAATTGAAAAAAAAAATACCTTTTTTGGCTGTGAAATAAAACCAGTGCTGCCTAAAACCAGTGCTGCCCCCGCTCTAACTATGTGCTGCCTAATATGGGGGAATCTATGTGCTGCCTAAAGAAGGGATCTAAATATGTGCTGCCTAAAGGGGGCTCTATGTGCTGCCTAAAGGGAGGCTCTAACTATGTGCTGCCTAATATGGGGGAATCTATGTGCTGCCTAAAGGGGGGCTCTATGTGCTGCCTAAAGGGGGGCTCTAACTATGTGCTGCCTAACATGGGGGAATCTATGTGCAGCCTAAAGGGGGGATCTATGTGCTGCCTAAAGGGAGGCTCTACCTATGTGCTGCCTAAAGGGGGGCTCTAACTATGTGCGCCTAATATGGGGGAATCTATGTGCTGCCTAAAGGGGGGATCTAACTATGTATGTGCTGCCTAAAGGGAGGCTCTACCTATGTGCTGCCTAAAGGGAGGCTCTAACTATGTGCGGCCTAATATGGGGGAATCTATGTGCTGCCTAAAGGGGGAATCTAACTATGTGATGCCTAAAGGGGGTCTTTATGTGCTGCCTAAAGGGGGCTAAAGCACGTTATTCCAAAGAATTTAGGAAAAATAGGTGATTTATGCCCTTTATGGATTAAAACCAGACTCTGCATCAACTATGTAATTTTCCATGGGAGTTTTGCCATGGATCCCCCTCCAGCACGCCACAGTCCAGGTGTTAGTCCCCTTGAAACAACTTTTAAATCACTATTGTGGCCAGAAAGAGTCCCTGTGGGTTTTAAAATTCGCCTGCCCATTGAAGTCAATGGCGGTTCGCCCGGTTCGCGAACATTTGCGGAAGTTCGCGTTCGCCATTCACGAACCGCAAATTTTATGTTCGCGACATCACTATTGCGGAGGTCCTACCTCATCCAGTGACAGCAACCCAAGAGAGCAAATGATGGCCGCAGCTCCCTTATATGGGCAGGGGCTGGCCGTTTTAGGATTGGTCCACGCCATCTGTCAATCAGCTTTATAAAGCATGGTGGGTATCACATGTTCTATGAACCTCCAAAGGTCCTTTTCATTTACCATAGAGACTAGAGACTCGTCACGTGACCCGCAGGTCCTGCGACGCAAGTGCAAGGTAAGTACATTTTCTATATACATTTATTTACATTTTCCTGAGCAATATATTAATTATTTAAGGGGTGACTAGGGGAAGACTAGACCTGAGGTCCTAGGAACTCTGACTTTGGGGACCCCTACCAAGGTACTGTATGTAATATGGTACCGCGACACCACACTTCGTTATTGTCCTGCTATTACATTATAGGATCAATAATGTTATGATTTAATAGTTCAGACAATTCCACGTATCAAAAATGTTTATTTTTAATTTGAATATGGGAAAAGGGAGGTGATCTGAGCTTTTATTAAAAAGGTTTTGAAATCAGTTCCTGATACAGACAGAGGTGGCAACAGAGAGCACTGTGGTCAAACTGGAAAGAACTACACTACTACCTCTGGAGCATACAGCAACTGATAAGTACTGGAAGGATTAAGATTTCTATATAGAAGTAATTTACAAATCTAAATGCGGTGGCCCAGTACAGGAGTTGCACCCCTATACCCTAGCTGCCCTGTCCAGCAGACTCCATACAGTGACCCCCCCCCCCGCACCCCCCCCCGCACTTGTGTTCTACCTAGTCCCTTAAATGCCTATGTTATACCATAATGTACATAAAATGTGTTACAGCTTTAAGACCTGTTGTCATGTGACACAGTGAGGTATCAGAGACCATGTGATCTAAGGGGTCCCCCCTCAGAGTCTCCCCCATATAAGCCCTGGGTGGAGCCTCCTCAGTCTCTTTCTCTTTAAGTCTTTGCTGAGTTGCAGTAAGGTCAAGTCCTAGGTGTGTGTCTGGAGTTCTAAAGAGGCCTAAAGTCTACCACGCAGTCACGGATCCTAAAGTCCAGTACCCCCACAGGTCAAGTCAAAGTCTGGTAAGCTACAGAAGCGGTGAAGTCAGTCATAGTCTGCCATAGTCAAGTCAGTCCAAGTCAATCTGTCTCAAGTCAATGTGGCTCTGCAGCAAATTGTCCCAGTCCACCATAAGTCCCAGCAAGCCCTGAAGTCTCTGAAGTCACTGGTCACCTCCTGGGGCCCAGCCAAGCTGTGTAGACTGTTACACCTGTCTGACTCAGTAAAGCTTCTGTTGTTCCGTAACTTGGCATCAGAGTCATTATTTGCCCCTGTGCCTAGCCCAGGATCCAGCGGTATTCCTTCCAGTGGTGTAGAGGTTAAACCACGCCCTGGCGACACAAATACAAGTGGTTAATGCCATCTGCCTCTAGGGTAATTCCATCTGCCCTGATCACACCCTCACCACAACTTTTGGCGTCCTACGAACAGGATACGGGTGTGCGCAGTCAGTCTGTGTCCAGTATTGCAGAGTAAAATTTGCATGCCGATGCGAACAAAGTTTGCACCAGAAAGACTACAAGACTTTTTGTCAGTGAAAAGTGTTTAAGCCGAGGCGCTTGTGACTTTTCCGCCATTGTGAATTGTCCTAGAACTGTGCTGACCATGTGTAAAATCAGGTCTTAAGTTATGCTACGTAACAAACCATTGCCTGTACCTGCAAGGGTTAAAGATGTGTCGGAGAAGTCCCTGAAAATGTCCCGTGCTGGTCAACATCCCGCCCCTGGGCGTGGAAACCATGTTGCTGTATCTATGCCGTAGTGAAACTGTGAAGATCCGCCCCTTTCTTCCGGGGGAGTGCAAGTCAGCACCGCAACGCTGACGCACTTCTGGCCGGCGGCCATTATCCTGAAGCCCTGCATAAAAGGAGCAGCGCCGCCAGATCCTCTCAGTTTGCCAGAAGTCTGTGAGTGGAGTAACATGGCGGAATAGGCAAGCACGAGGTCGGAAAATCCCAAGATGGTGCCAGAAGCCCAGAAAGTTGCCGTGGCACACATGTTCCAAGAGCTGGCAGACTGTCTACAAAGAATCCCCATTGGGGCCAAAGAGGCCTGCTACCAAGTCCCGTTGCCCGCAAACGATGGAGACTAACCATCAACCCCGTCGGAGGGAACGCCGGTATCATCCCGAGGATCATCGCCGGTGTGGTCGTCCCCTCACCCCGGACCTGGGGATTCTGGGCGGAGATTTATACAGAGGTGTCAGAAGTGAGTACCCTGGCTGAGGCCGCTTTCTCTACCCCTCCTTCTACCGCTAGCCCTGAGCAAACCCCCAGGTCCAGAAGTCTGTAGTTGTAGGATGTCCTCGGTCACCACCGTTGCTCTGGTGGCCATTTGGCGATGAGCCAGGACTGATCCAGTACATGAGAGAGCACCTTCTTCCCCTGCCAGGGAAGCCCCATCGCCCAGTTCTGATGGCCCAGTCCGAGAGGGCTAGGGGAGAAGCCCAGGTGGCCGAAATGAGGGCACAAAGAATGAAGGCGTATTGGCCAAAGCTGCTACCGTATGAGGAGTGACAAGCGCAGCAGCAAGACACCAAAGCATTAGAGGCCCTGTACATTAGAATGTTTGACTATCCCCGAGAGGGAGAGCCACCCCTGGAATGCTGAAGAGCATCAGTTGTAAAATTCGACAAAGTGCGGGGGTTTGGTGGGACCATCTTGTTCAATTGTCAGGCAGTGCAGAGAGACTATCTCCCCTCAGCATTGCATTCTCTAGAGAGCAGGGAGATCATGGAATACACTCTGGTACAAAGTATGAGAGAAGAGTGGGCGGCATCGGTGACCCGTACGAAAAATCCAACATAAATTACTTTTGCCTACTTCCCATTGGACGACTGGGACGCAGATCCCTTTGGTTTGCTGCCACCTAAAGTCAGAGGTACCGTCCAAGAGGAAGAGGTCTACTTGCCCAAGGTGCCTGTCATGGCACCAAAGTTCCTGCACAAGTCATCTACAGATGTGCCCAGGCCTACTCCTGTGGTCGAGGATGTTTGTCGCGGCCCAACAGGCACCAACTACTGTTCCCCCAATGACAAAAGCTGCTGCAGTGCAAATGGTGGTTACCGTCAGCCCCACCGTTACCGACTCTACCTTATCCCGGGTAAACTGGAATATCCGAGTGAGTCCATTGGAGGGGTCACATTCCCGTGGACCCCGTTATATGTCCCAGCCTCCTAAGCAGCCCGATAGACGAGGCTGGGATGGCAAATACCCAGGCTGAAGAGTCTACAAGTGATAACTTTGCTACTTGTCACTAACTTTGTTTTGTGAAGAGCTGTTGTTGTTTTCAGGTTCCTGCAATGTTTAAGAAAAGTGCCTGGTGGACTCACCAAGAACTTCTGTAACCATATGCGTAAGTGTACGGGCCCGGCTTTTAGGAGTGATCCTTTACTGAGATCTCTAAATGTACCAGAACTGTGGAGCGGTACTCCAAAAATATATATTCAGAGTAATATATTCCCGTTTATATTTTTGAACATGTGATGCAAATGTTGTTGTACTATATTGTTTAAAGAGTATTTTTTTCCTACCATCTAAACAGCTACTATTATGCTGCTCACTCTTGTTGATCAGGAAGCCGAGTTCCCCAGCAGGCGCAACGTCACTGATGTCTGCTGGGCGCCGACTTCTGCCCTCCCCTCATCTATGCTGTGCTTCTGTCGGCAAACCTTCGGGTGGTGTAGAGGTAAAACCACACCCTGGCGTCACGAACACAAGAGGTTAATGCCATCTGCCCCTAGGGTAATTCCATCTGCCCTCATCACACCCTCACCACATAAATAACTTTCTGGCACCAGTTAATTTGATTTTTATTTCTCTGCATTACCCCTTTAAGGTTTTATTAGATTGCTTATGCTGAAAAATGCTATGCTGTTGCAAGAGTGGGCGGCATCGGTGACCCGTACGAAAAATCCAACATAAATTACTTTTGCCTACTTCCCATTGGACGACTGGGACGCAGATCCCTTTGGTTTGCTGCCACCTAAAGTCAGAGGTACCGTCCAAGAGGAAGAGGTCTACTTGCCCAAGGTGCCTGTCATGGCACCAAAGTTCCTGCACAAGTCATCTACAGATGTGCCCAGGCCTACTCCTGTGGTCGAGGAGGTTTGTCGCGGCCCAACAGGCACCAACTACTGTTCTCCCAATGACAAAAGCTGCTGCAGTGCAAATGGTGGTTACCGTCAGCCCCACCGTTACCGACTCTACCTTATCCCGGGTAAACTGGAATATCCGAGTGAGTCCATTGGAGGGGTCACATTCCCGTGGACCCCGTTATATGTCCCAGCCTCCTAAGCAGCCCGATAGACGAGGCTGGGATGGCAAATACCCAGGCTGAAGAGTCTACAAGTGATAACTTTGCTACTTGTCACTAACTTTGTTTTGTGAAGAGCTGTTGTTGTTTTCAGGTTCCTGCAATGTTTAAGAAAAGTGCCTGGTGGACTCACCAAGAACTTCTGTAACCATTTGCGTAAGTGTACGGGCCCGGCTTTTAGGAGTGATCCTTTACTGAGATCTCTAAATGTACCAGAACTGTGGAGCGGTACTCCAAAAATATATATTCAGAGTAATATATTCCCGTTTATATTTTTGAACATGTGATGCAAATGTTGTTGTACTATATTGTTTAAAGAGTATTTTTTTCCTACCATCTAAACAGCTACTATTATGCTGCTCACTCTTGTTGATCAGGAAGCCGAGTTCCCCAGCAGGCGCAACGTCACTGATGTCTGCTGGGCGCCGACTTCTGCCCTCCCCTCATCTATGCTGTGCTTCTGTCGGCAAACCTTCGGGTGGTGTAGAGGTAAAACCACACCCTGGCGTCACGAACACAAGAGGTTAATGCCATCTGCCCCTAGGGTAATTCCATCTGCCCTCATCACACCCTCACCACATAAATAACTTTCTGGCACCAGTTAATTTGATTTTTATTTCTCTGCATTACCCCTTTAAGGTTTTATTAGATTGCTTATGCTGAAAAATGCTATGCTGTTGCAAGTTACATCTGAGCTCTGCTAGTTTGCCTGAGGATGAAATATATTACTACTGTCTTGAAGAGTACTTCCGATGAGTGTCCCAGACTTCCAGCGGCAGAATGTCTCTTTAAATTTAAGTAAAGTTCTGGTGTCTGGTGATAAAATTTTCTCCCTCCATGAATGTATTATTTAGAGTAGATAGATCTAATGTATGTATAACCTTACATTATATACTACCTTATACTAATCTTTAGGTATAAGTGTATGATCTGTGAGACACTGTGATATTGGTTTGAGATATATATATATATATATATATATATTGTCAGGATCCAGACTGGTATGCAGGGAGGACACTGGTGGTGGATACTCTGTGTCAGTGAAGTGATGGCGTGGGCCGTACCACGGAAATGGAATCTAAGGGGTTACTGGTTTTCACCAGAGCCCGCCGCAAAGCGGGATAGACTTGCAGCGGCAGGTAACCCCCAGGTCGTTCCACCCGATAGCGACTCAACCTCACTGACGGCTGAGACAGGCGCGGTACATAAGGATAAGGCAAGAGCAAGGTCAGATGTTGCAGAAGGTCTGGGCAGGCAGCAACGGTTCGTAGTCAGGGGCAACGGCAAGGGTCTGGGTACACAGGCAATGGAACACACAGAAACACTTTCTCAGGGCACAAGGCAACAAGATCTGGCAAAAACAGGAAGAGGAAGTGGGTTTTTATATGTTTGGCACTAAAGAAACAGATGGGAGGTGATTAGCACTGATTTGGAACAGATTGGGCCAGGCACCAATTAATGGTGCACTGGCCCTTTAAATCTGAGAGACCCGGCACGCGCGCACCCTAGAGAGCGGGACCGCGCGCGCCGGGGCTGAGACAGAGGACAGGGCAGGTAATCAGAACGGGATGCGGCCCGCAAGCGGACTAGTGCCGCCATGCGAATCGCATCCCAGCCGGCAGCACTGTAGCAGTGCTCCCGGTCAGAGTGAGAGACCGGGCACTGCAGGAGGGCAGACGCCGTGAGGGCTCCAGAATGGATGCGGGACCCGGAGCGCTCGGCGTTACATATATATATGGTGTAATAAGGACAGATGGAATCACCCTAACCCCTTGTTTTCGTGACACCAGGGCATGGTTTTACCTCTACACCACCTGAAGCTATAGCGCTGGATCCTGGGCTAGGCACTGGGGCAAATAATGACTCAGACGCCAAGTTACGGAACAACGGCAGCTTTACTGAGTCAGACAGGTGTAACAGGTCTATGCAGCTTGGCTAGGCCCAAGGAGGTGACCAATGACTTCAGGGACCACAGGGCTTGCTGGGACTTATGGTGAACTTGGACAATTTGATGCAGGGACACGCTGACTTGAGACAGACTTGACTGAGACTGACTATGACAGACTTTACCCTGTTTTTAGCTTACCAGGCTTTGACTTGGACCTGGCGGGGTAGTGGACTTGTGGATCCGTGGCTGCATGGTAGACTTTAGGCCTCTTGAGGACACCAGACACTCTCTCCAGACTTGACCTCATTGCAACTCAGCACTAAAGAGAAAAAGAGACTGAGGAAGCTCCGCCCATGGCTTATATGGAGGAGACTCAGGAGGGGTCCCATAGGTCACCCTGTATTTCTCACAGAAAAGGATTTCAGTAACACATGTTTTGGTATGCACATGTTTATTCCCTTTGTGTGTATTGGAGCTAAACCAAAAACCAAAAATGGGAGGGAAAAATGCTAATTGGACATAATGTCACCAAACTCCAAAAATGGGCTGGACGAAATTATTGGCACCCTTGACTTAATATTTGGTTGCACACCCTTTGGAAAAAATAACTGAAATCAGTTGCTTCCAATAACCATCAATAAGCTTCTTACACCTCTCAGCCGGAATGTTGGACCACTCTTCCTTTGCAAACGGCTCCAGGTCTCTTATTGGAAGGCGCCTTTTCCCAACAGCAATTTTAGGATCTCTCCACAGGTGTTCAATGGGATTTAGATCTGGACTCATTGCTGCCACTTCAGAACTCTCCAGCGCTTTGTTGCCATCCATTTCTGGGGGCTTTTTGATGTATGTTTGGGGTCATTGTCCTGCTGGAAGACCCAAGATCTCGGACGCAAACCCAGCTTTTTGACACTGGGCAGCACAGTGCAACCCAAAATCTGTTCGTAATCCTCAGATTTCATGATGCCTTGCACACATTCAAGGCACCCAGTGCCAGAGGCAGCAAATCAACCCCAAAACATCATTGACCCTCCACCATATTTCACTGTAGGTACTGTGTTCATTCCTTTTTCGGTAAACAGTAGAATAATGTGCTTTACCAAAAATCTCTATCTTGGTCTCACCTGTCCACAAGACGTTTTCCCAGAGATATTTTGGCTTACTCAAGTTCATTTTGGCAAAATGTAGTCTTGCTTTTTTATGTCTGTGTCAGCAGTGGGGTCCTCCTGGGTCTCCTGCCATAGCGTTTCATTTCATTTAAATGTTGACAGATAGTTCGCGCTGACACTGATGCTCCCTGAGCCTGCAGGACAACTTGAATATCTTTGGAACTTGTTTGGGGCTGCATATCCACCATCCGGACTATCCTGCGTTGACGTCTTTCATCAATTTTTCTCTTCCATCCACGCCCAGGGAGATTACCTACAGTGCCATGGGTTGCAAACTTCTTGATAATGTTGCGCACTATGGACAAAGACAAATCTAGATCTCTGGAGATGGACTTGTAATCGTGAGATTGTTGATATTTTTCCACAATATTGGTTCTCAAGTCCTCAGACAGTTCTCTTCTCCTCTTTCTGTTGTCCATGCCTAGTGTGGCACACACAGACACACAATGCAAAGACTAAGTGAACTTCTCTCCTTTTTATCTGCTTTCAAATGTGATTTTTATATTGCCCGCACCTGTTACTTGCCCCAGGTGAGTTTAAAGGAGCATCACATTCTTGAAACAATCTTATTTATCCACAATTTTGATAATTGTTCAATTGTCCATTTTTGGAGTTTGTTGTGACATTATGTCCAATTTGCTTTTTCCCTCCCTTTTTTTGGTTTAGTTCCAATACACACAAAGGCAATAAACGTGTATATAGCAAAACATGTGTTACTGCAATCCTTTTCTGTGAGAAATACTTAATTTTCTTGAAAAATTTCAGGTGTACCAGCATTTACGGCCGTGACTGTATATATATATATATATATATATATATATATATATATATATATATATACTGCACAATTACACTGAAATAATGTAGCCAAATTGTAATACAGTGTTTCTCAATTCGAGCATGCTGGGAGATGTAGTTTTGCAACAGCTGGGGGCACCCTGGTTGAGAAACACTGTTGTAATACATTCTCTATGCACCAAGGTGCACCCAATCAGTGGAGATATATTGGTCTGCATGAAGTGCGCCATCTGTTCTCACCCCTGTGCTTCGGCATGAGAGACTGTTCTCCATCAGTGGTCTTTAGGTGAACATCACCTGTTGCTAGGCAACTCCTGGGATCCCTGGTGGTGCCACAAGTAGAAGATCTGATACAAAACTGCAGTAAATGGCACAAAAGCCGCTGGTTCCAGCATTGCCAATTGAACACCTTATAACCCCTTTATGAGATTTCATGGCTCCTCGAGTGCTGCCCCATTGAGTTCTGTGTAGATTATCTGAAGATATACTTCGCCACTTACAAACATGTCTACTTTTAAAGAAAGATTTATTCTAGGTGACCTGGAGAGAATTCCATAATCTTTCCAGGAATTAGATAAAGGGATTATAGGCTTGGAAAATTATTTCTCCTAGAAGTGGCAAAGAGTGGGATCAAAGATCCAGTGCATAAGGTCAAGCTGTAGCCATTGGGGTGAAATGGTTAAATCACAAAACATTTTCCTGCCTTATATCCAGATAGGAGCTCAGCTTCCCATTCATGTCTTTGTGGGACGAGTAATGTATGGTGGGACGAGTAATGTATGGTGGGACGAGTAATGTATTGTGGGACGAGTAATGTATGGTGGGACGAGCAATGTATGGTGGGACGAGTAATATATGGTGGGACGAGTAATATATGGTGGGACGAGTAATGCATGGTGGGACGA
This sequence comes from Hyla sarda, assembly GCF_029499605.1. Classification (NCBI taxonomy): domain Eukaryota; kingdom Metazoa; phylum Chordata; class Amphibia; order Anura; family Hylidae; genus Hyla; species Hyla sarda. The sequence continues at coordinate 192,989,901 of NC_079196.1, read as the reverse complement.
GTAATGTATTGTGGGACGAGTAATGTATGGTGGGACGAGTAATGTATGGTGGGACGAGTAATGTATGGTGGGACGAGTAATGTATGGTGGGACGAGAAATGTATAATGGGACGAGTAATGTATTGTGGGACGAGTAATGTATGGTGGGACGAGTAATGTATGGTGGGACGAGTAATGTATGCTGGGACGAGTAATGTATGGTGGGACGAGTAATGTATGGTGGGACGAGTAATGTATTGTGGGACGAGTAATGTATGGTGGGACGAGTAATGTATGGAGGGACGAGTAATGTATGGTGGGACGAGTAATGTATGGTGGGACGAGTAATGTATGGTGGGACGAGTAATGTATGGTGGGACGAGTAATGTATGGTGGGACAAGTAATGTATGGTGGGACGAGTAATGTATGGTGGGACGAGTAATGTATGGTGGGACGAGTAATGTATGGTGAGACGAGTAATGTATAGTGGGACGAGTAATGTATTGTGGGACGAGTAATGTATGGTGGGACGAGTAATGCATCGTGGGACGAGTAATGTATGGTGGGACGAGTAATGTATGGTGGGACGAGTAATGTATGGTGGGACGAGTAATGCATGGTGGGACGAGTAATGCATGGTGGGACGAGTAATGTATGGTGGGACGAGTAATGCATGGTGGGACGAGTAATGTATGGTGGTACGAGTAATGTATTGTGGGACGAGTAATGTATGGTGGGACGAGTAATGTATGGTGGGACGAGTAATGTATGGTGGGACGAGTAATGCATCGTGGGACGAGTAATGTATGGTGGGACGAGTAATGTATGGTGGTACGAGTAATGTATTGTGGGACGAGTAATGTATGGTGGGACGAGTAATGTATTGTGGGACGAGTAATGTATTGTGGGACGAGTAATGTATTGTGGGACGAGTAATGTATGGTGGGACGAGTAATGTATTGTGGGACGAGTAATGTATGGTGGGACGAGTAATGTATGGTGGGACAAGTAATGTATGGTGGGACGAGTAATGTATTGTGGGACGAGTAATGTATGGTGGGACGAGTAATGTATGGTGGGACAAGTAATGTATGGTGGTACGAGTAATGTATTGTGGGACGAGTAATGTATGGTGGGACGAGTAATGTATTGTGGGACGAGTAATGTTTTGTGGGACGAGTAATGTATGGTGGGACGAGTAATGTATTGTGGGACGAGTAATGTATTGTGGGACGAGTAATGTATGGTGGGACGAGTAATGTATGGAGGGACGAGTAATGTATGGTGGGACGAGTAATGTATGGTGGGACGAGTAATGCATCGTGGGACGAGTAATGTATGGTGGGACGAGTAATGTATGGTGGGACGAGTAATGTATGGTGGGACGAGTAATGTATGGGGGACGAGTAATGTATGGGGGGACGAGTAATGTATTGTGGGACGAGTAATGTATTGTGGGACGAGTAATGTATGGTGGGACGAGTAATGCATCGTGGGACGAGTAATGTATGGTGGGACGAGTAATGTATGGTGGGACGAGTAATGTATGGTGGGACGAGTAATGTATGGTGGGACGAGTAATGTATGGGGGACGAGTAATGTATGGGGGGACGAGTAATGTATTGTGGGACGAGTAATGTATTGTGGGACGAGTAATGTATGGGGGGACGAGTAATGTATGGTGGGACGAGTTATGTATGGTGGGACGAGTAATGTATGGTGGGACGAGTAATGTATGGTGGGACGAGTAATGTATGGGGGGACGAGTAATGTATTGTGGGACGAGTAATGTATTGTGGGACGAGTAATGTATGGTGGGACGAGTAATGCATGGTGGGACGAGTAATGTATGGTGGGACGAGTAATGTATGGGGGGACGAGTAATGTATGGTGGGACGAGTAATGTATGGTGGGACGAGTAATGTATTGTGGGACGAGTAATGTATGGTGGGACGAGTAATGTATGGTGGGACGAGTAATGTATGGTGGGACGAGTAATGTATGGTGGGACGAGTAATGTATTGTGGGACAAGTAATGTATGGTGGGACGAGTAATGTATGGTGGGACGAGTAATGTATGGTGGGACGAGTAATGTATTGTGGGACGAGTAATGTATGGTGGGACGAGTAATGTATGGTGGGACGAGTAATGTATGGTGGGACGAGTAATGCATCGTGGAATGCTCATGACTGGACCTGCGGAAGAGCAGCTACGGAATATTCGAAAAGTCTACAGACCCATTCACTTTTTTCACATTTTCTTTTGTTGCCACCTTGTGCTTTAATAAAAAATATTCATGCCCCCCCCCCCCTTTCTGCACTCAATACCCCATAATAACAAAGTGAAAACAGAACGTTAGAAATTTTTGCAAAATTTTGTATGGTCATAACACTTTGAACACATCATAGATATATGTTGGTACAGAAAATAATATTGGAGGATATCAGTGAGAAAATCCTCCACTAATATCATAAATGGAGACACTACCTTTTTCTGTGCCTGAAACCCTTAAAGGGGTGCTCCCGTGTAAAACTTGTCAATTCAATTTCATGTCAATTGTCAAGTCAGTCATGTCAAGTCTTCTATATAGTCACCGTGGCCTGCACTAAAGTGTCTCTACATACTGCAAGTCCCAGCAAGCCTGTGAGGTCCCCGTGTGTCCCTGGTCACATCCTTGGGATATTGGCTGTACTGCATAGACTGTATCACCTGTCTATCCTCAGTAAAGCCCCCATTGTCCGTAACTTGGCGTTGGTGTCTTCAATGCCCCCGTGCCAAGTCCAGGACCAGCGGTATTACCTTTGAGTGGTTAAGGCTAAACCACACCCTGGCATCACAACAAGAAGAGGTTAATAACATCTGCCCCCAGGGTTACAACATCTGCCCTACATTGCACCCCGCTATACCACAGTGGGAATATTGGTCTCTGTTACTCCAAACATGGTCCCAGACGAAGGTGACGTACTGGAACGTGTGTTGGAGTGGTGCAATCCCAGCACCTGCCATCATCTTGTACTTTTTGGTATTACCGATTAGGTCTGTATTCCATACGCTTTGTTTACATGCACTTGCCACTTTTTTCTGGTTGGCACTTTATTCTCACTTGAGTTTTTATGGTGTATAGCATAGCATGGTGTATAGCATGCCGTGCAATAGTGCGCTGTGATACCTTACATGTACATTCTGTGACCTTCATGTTTGTTGCTTTGGGTTACTGCCTATTAATACATATCTCTATTGACTGTTTTAGGGCAGGGCCGGTGATATCACTATATTGATGCTGTATTTCTCTTGCTATAACTTTTTTGTACACTGTTTGTAATTGTCTTTTATATGTGTTTAATAAATGTGGTGTCATTTAGACACAATATTTATTTATAAGTGACTCCGATTGCTCTTTTTTGGTTGTTATACTCCAAACATGGTGTCCGGTTTTCTGGGCAGAAGCTAATTTTTCCTTTGTCTTTCTGTGTCCCATGTGTCTCAACATCCGGTTTAACCCCTTAAGGACCGGGGGTTTTTCGTTTTTTGCTCCTTGCCTTTAAAAAATCATAACTCTTTCAATTTTGCACCTAAAAATCCATATGATTGCTTATTTTTTGCGCCACCAATTCTACTTTGTAATGACGTCAGTCATTTTGCCGTTTTGTAGCTTTTGGGGGCTTCCGTTTCTACGTAGTACATTTTTCGGTAAAAATGACACCTTATCTTTATTCTGTAGGTCCATATGATTAAAATGATACCCTACTTATATAGGTTTGATTTTGTCGGACTTCTGGAAAAAATCATAACTACATGCAGGAAAATTAATACGTTTGAAATTGTCATCTTCTGACCCCTATAACTTTTTTATTTTTCCGTGTATGGGGCGGTATGAGGGCTCATTTTTTGCGCCGTGATCTGAAGTTCTTAACGGTACAACTTTTGCATTTATAGGACTTATTGATCGCTTTTTATTCATTTTTAAATGATATAAAAAGTGACCAAAAATGCACTATTTTGGACTTAGGAATTTTTTTGCGCGCACGCCATTGACCGAGCGGTTTAATTAATGATATATTTTTATAATTCGGACATTTCCGCATGCGGTGATACCATATATGTTTATTTTTATTTACACTGTGGGGGGTGATTCAACCTTTTAATAGAGGAGGAGTTAAATGATCTTTATTCCCTTTTTTTTTTCACTTTTTTTTTGCAGTGTTATAGGTCCCATAGGGACCTATAACACTGCACACACTGATCTTCTATGTTGATCACTGGTTTCTCATAAGAAACCAGTGATTGATGATTCTGCCACATGACTGCTCAGGCCTGGATCTCAGGCACTGAGCAGTCATTCGGCGATCGGACAGCGAGGAGGCAGGTAGGGGCCCTCCCGCTGTCCTGTCAGCTGTTCGGGATGCCACGATTAGCCGCGGCTATCCTGAACAGCCCGACTGAGCTAGCCGGCCACTTTCACTTTTAGCCGCGCGGCTCAGCTCTGAGCACGTGGCTAAAGGGTTAATAGCGCACGGCGCCGCGATCGGCGCTGCGCGCTATTAGAGGCGGGTCCCGGATTCACTATGACGCCGGGCCCGCCGTGATATGACGCGGGGTTACTGTGTAACCCCGCGTTATATCAGGAGAGCAGGACCAAGGGCGTACCTGTACGCCCTTGGTCCTTAAGGGGTTAAAGGGGTACTCCGGTGAAAACCTTTTTTCTTTTAAATCAACTGGTGGCAGAAAGTTAAACATATTTGTAAATTACTTCCATTAAAAAAATCTTAATCCTTCCAGTACTTATTAGCTACTGAATGCTACAGAGGAAATTCCTTTCTTTTTGGAACACTGATGACATCACGAACACAGTGTTCTCTGCTGACATCTCTGTCCATTTTAGCAACCATGCATAGCAGATGCATAGCAGATGTATGCTAAGGGCAGCATGGTGGCTCAGTGGTTAGCATTTCTGCCTTGCAGTGCTGGGGACTTGGGTTCAAATTCCACTAAGGACAACAATAAAAAAAAGTGTTATTATTATTATTATAATAACGTCAGCAGAGAGAACTGTGCTCGTGATGTTATCAGAGAGCATTCCGAAAAGAATTTCCTCTGTAGTATTCAGCAGCTAATAAGTACAGGAATGATTAAGATTTTTTAATAGAAGCAATTTACAAATATGTTTAACTTTCTGCCACCAGTTGATTTAAAAGAAAAAAGGTTTTCACCGGAGTACCCCTTTAAAACCATGTTCCTAACCAGCTGTCATGCCCCCTCCCATAGGCTTGCATTCAGGGGGCGGAGCGTGACGTCACACGGGGGTGGAGCCGTGACGTCCCAATGCTCCGGCCCCGTGATCGACAGTAATCAGACCTGGAGCGAACATGCTCCGGGGACTGATTTTTTTTTAGCAGGGTGCTGATTGCAAGATCACGGGGGTCCCCAGTGGCGGGACCCCCGCGATCAGGCATCTTATCCCCTATCCTTTGGAGTACCCTTTTAAGTGAGAACCATATATAAGATAACTATATGCAGTGTGGGATAGAGCATATTATATATGTTTGATGCCCCTAACAACATTGAATTTGATATATATGACAGCCATGTTTCCTTAAAGGGGTACTCCGGTGGAAAACAAAGTTTTTAAAATCAACTGGTGCCAGAAAGTTAAACAGATTTGTACATTACTTCTATTTAAAAATCTGAATCCTTCCAGTTCTTATTAGCTGCTGTATGCTCCAGAGGAAGTTGTGAAGTTCTTTTCAGTCTGATCACAGTGCTCTCTGCTGACACCTCTGTCCATGTCAGGAACTGTCCAGAGTAGGAGAAAATCCCCATAGCAAATCTCACGTGCTCTGGACGGTTCCTGACGACACAGACAAAGGTGTCAGCAGAGAGCACTGTGGTCAGACTGAAAGGAACTTCACAACTTCCTATGGAGCATACAGCAGCAGATAAGTACTGGAAGAATAAAAATTTGTACATAGAAGTAATTTACAAATCTGTTTAACTTTCTGGCACCAGTTGATTAAAAATAGAAAAATAGTTTTCCACTGGAGTACCCAATTGAGATCTAATATCCATTATATAGAAATTATATGGAAAAACATACTTTAGGTTCACAGTTTCTCCATTTACCCCCCCCCCCCTTATCTTAGATGAATTATACCAGTGTCCAGAGAGTTTAGCTACCCCCCACCCCCCCTTAACATCTCTAATTGGAGGAAAAAACTCCTTTAACACCTAGAGAAGTCTGCGCCAATAAAAGTTAAAGGCACATGAGGTGGCTTTACCATCAGAAGAAATAATTTACCTCTCATGAGGTAGAAGGAGACGCCCTTAAAGGTAGCGTCCCACGTAACGATATTTTACACTGCGGATCCGGCAATGACCAACCCTATAGTGTGCCTCCTGCTCTGCTTTCTTTGTCTGCTCGTAGCAGCAATCTGCCACTACAAGCAGATACACAGGGACCTGTGAGACGCCAAGCGCACGCATAGTGTACTCACAGATATTGCGGTCGCTCCCCCTGCTCCCTAAGCTAGAGTGGTGGCCCAGTACGGGAGGTGTTACCCTGTGCTCCTGCTGTCCTGTCAGGCAGCCTCCTTCAGTGTCCCCAAGGCCCCCTGCACTTGTTTCCCCATTGTAAATATGTTTTACCATGTAAAGTGTTATAAAATGTAATGTTGCTTTAAGAGTTATACCATGTGATATGTCATGTGATTGTTACCCAGGAGGTACCAGTGACCAGGTGATCCCAAGAGTGACCTATGGGCTCCCTGCTAGTCTCCCCCATATAATCCCTGGGTGGAGCTAGCTCGCTCCCTTGTTGCTGAGGTCCAGTGCAGTCTTGTCTAGTGTGTGTGTCCAGAGTGTTGTAGGCATCAAAGTCCAGTCCTGCAGCCACCATCAAGTCAAGTAAGATAAAGTCACAGCTTTATGAGTCAAGTCAAGTCAGTCCCTGTCATCTGTCAAGTCAGTGTGGCCTGCATTCAATTGTCCAGTCCTACTACAAGTCCCAGCAAGCCCTTAAGGTCTCTGTGTCACTGGTGACTTTCTACCCTCATTAAAGCTACTGTTGTCCGTAACTTGGCGTCAGAGTCTTTATTTCCCCTGTGCCTAGCCCAGGATCCAGCGGTATACCTTTGGGTGGTTATATGCTAAACCACACCCTGGAGTCACAAATACAAGGGGTAACAATATCTGCCCTTAGGGTGACAACATCTGCCCTGCACCACACACCCCGCCACCACACTAGGCCAGGAGTGGCCGCGATGTCTGAATACACTGTGCATGCAGTCCCTGTGTGTCTGCTCATAGGGTCAGTCATCAGCTGATACGCAGTGTTACCCTTACTTGTGACCCTACCCTTAAAGGGAAACGGACAGCAGCATCATCCACACTAACCTGGATATATAGGTTAAAAGTGTGGGCAGGGCTGGTGCAAGGATTTTTGCCACCCTAGGCGAAAGCTAAGTTTGTCTCCCATTGGCTCCGCCCTTTGACAAGTCCCACCTTACTACTGGGGTGACACACTGTAACAAACCTCCTCCTCATGGGGCGGATATATGGAGGCACGCTCAATGTCAGGATGCTGGATGGAAATGACCTGCCTGTCTGCCTTGGAGGTGACACTGTGCTTCTCCAGCTGGCTCAAAAATGCAGATTATTACGGTACCAGGGGCAGCGGGTTTGGGGGGGGGGGGGGTGTCACCGGCAGTGCTGGCTGAGCGGGTGCTTCCTATGAGCGGCAGGGTTTTTGGATGCTGGCTGGCTACTAACTTTCACCCAGCGGGCAAAGCTGCACCCCATCAAGAGGGCGCTCTAGGCGGCTGCCTATTTTGCCTATAGGCAGAACAGGCCCTGAGCGTGGTTGATGCTTGTCACACTCTTGTGCACCCAGAGATGGTATACTCTGAGGCCTTCATTTGGGGCAGGACTTTAGATATAAAAGAGATTAATGGAATAATCCTGTAGTGCAATGACATGAGTGCATTTTGATTGGGAAGCAGGAAAGGGTCTGAGAGATGTTGAGGTGACTGATACCAATCCTGCAAATGTATTACTGGTTACTGACTTAGGTAGGTTGTTATTATTATAGTAGGTGTCTTATAATGATACCTGCAACCACCTCTACATGGGGGTCCTACTGTGAGAAGGGCAATGTGTGAAGGTGTGCATGGCCTGCCCTACTGTGAGCATGTGTACCCATACCCGTGTGTCCCCATACCCGTGTGTCCCCATACCCGTGTGTACCCATACCCGTGTGTACCCATACCCGTGTGTCCCCATACCCGTGTGTACCCATACCCGTGTGTCCCCATACCGTGTGTACCCATACCCGTGTGTACCCATACCCGTGTGTCCCCATACCCGTGTGTACCCATACCCGTGTGTACCCATACCCGTGTGTACCCATACCCGTGTGTCCCCATACCCGTGTGTACCCATACCCGTGTGTCCCCATACCCGTGTGTACCCATACCCGTGTGTACCCATACCCGTGTGTCCCCATACCCGTGTGTCCCCATACCCGTGTGTACCCATACCCGTGTTCTGCAGACTGGTTCCTGGTAACGTGAGCAGATAGTGGCCCTATGAAGAATACTCTTTAGTAATTCATAATCTAATGAAAACGTGGACCCTGCAGTAAATATAATATAATTGTAATTGTATGTAAGTCCTGCTTAGAGTTCCTCACTGGGTTATTTAAGCCATTTTTGGGTTCCTTGGGCAGAAAAAGTTTGGAAACCACTGATGTAACACATAAGTGACTGGGTTAATGCATGACAAATCCAAAAACATTACAAAAATACATACTGGTTGGATAATAATTTTCCATTTTCCGGCACAACTTCTCCAATGGACTCCAACTGTGGCTTTTATTGCACTTTCCCATATACTTTAAATGCCAGATGTAATTCTCTGGAAATAACCGGACGCGTCTATAATGAAGAAATCTCTCAATGCTTTCTCACACTGAAGATTATTGAAGACAAGAAAATATATTGAATCAATTGAAAAAGAAAGAACTTGCTGCAAAATACAAATTGAGTTATTTTGTAGATTTTACCAGACAGGAAACTGTGGCGTTTAATTGCATTTCTCCTTTAGACAAAATATATTGAAGCTTTGTTAAAATAAAAATCTCCTTCTGAAAATTTCGCTGTTTGTGACATAACTGGAGACCCTGGCACTGTTATTGTATAAGGGCCTGCTGGAGAAGAGGTTGGGGTCTTAAAGGGGTTCTCCACCATAAGGTGATTTTAGTACGTACCTGGCAGACAGTAATGGACATGCTTAGGAAGGATCTGCGCTTGTCTTGGGGCTAAATGGCTATGTTGTGAGATTACCATAACACTGTGGTTAGCTTTTTGTGAACTGATGTTTCCTGTTTGAGTGTCCTTCTTTGCCTACAAATCCTATAATTCCATTTCCTCCCTACCACACACCAGCCACCCCACCCAATAAAACACAAATTAGCTGCATCCATGCAAAAGACCTGTGTTTTTCAATCAGGGTGCCTACAGCTGTTGCAAAAATACAATTAGTTGCAGATTGATCTCTCTCCCACCAAGTGATCCCTCCACCCATAGAAGCAGACAGGCTTCCTGTCATCAGCTGACTAGTGAGTCAGGTCTCGGCTGCATTGCAACCTGGGAAAAATCTGAGACAACAGTCATTTTGTATGCTGGTAAAAATAAATGTTAGGGTGAAAATCACATAAGAATTGTGAGAAAACCGTCACACACAGGTAGAGACACTATATTATGAATTACACTAACTTTACAGCCCCTGTAACATAGTCAAATAAAAAAAATTCCTGGAATACCCCTTTAACCCTTTCCTGCTACAGGACGAATGCATACGTCCTGTGCGGGCTCCAGTGATATCGCATCAGTCTCGGTGGCTATCAACGGATGGGACCCGTGGCTAATACTGGACATCACCGATCGCGGTGATGCCTGGTATTAACCCTTCAGACGTGGCGAACAAAGTTGATCGCCGCATTTGAAGTAAAAGTAAACACTGCCGGTTAGCTCAGTGGTGGTGTTCGGGACCGAACAGATTGCAGGACAGCAGGAGGATTCCTACCTGCCTCCACGCTGTCCTATCGCCAATTAATTGCACCGTGCCTGAGATCCAGGCAGGAGTAATTGAGCAGCGATAACACTGATCAATGCCAGGCTATTGCCTGGCAGTGATCAGTGTAGGAAATCAGTGTGTGCAATATTATAGTCCCCTGTGGGAAAAATAAACATATGTGGTATCGCCGCATGCATAAATGTCCAAACTATAGAAATATATAATTGATTAAACTGCACGGTCAATGGTGTACACGTAAAAAAATTCCAAAGTCCAAAATAGCGTATTTTTGGTCACTTTTTATACCATTAAAAAACGAGTAACAACCGATCAAAAAGTCCGATCAAAACCAAAATGGTACCGATAAAAACTTCAGATCACGGTGCAAAAAATGAGCCCTCATACATCCCCAAATGCGGCAAAATAAAAAAAAAGTTATAGGCGTCAGAAGATGACATTTTTAAACGTATATATTTTCCTGCATGTAGTTATGATTTTTTCCAGCAGTGCGACAAAATCAAAGCTATATAAGTAGGGGATCATTTTAACCGTATGGACCTACAGAATAAAGAGAAGGTGCCATTTTTACCGAAAAATGTACTGTGTAGAAACGGAAGCCCCCAGAAATGGCATTTTTTCTTCAATTTTGTCGCACAATGATTTTTTTTTCCATTTGTTGTGGATTTTTGGGCAAAATGACTAATGTCACTGTAAAGTAGAATTGGTGGCGCAAAAAATAAGCCATAATATGGATTTTAAGTGGAAAATTGAAAGGGTTATGATTTTTAAAAAGTAAGGAGGAAAAAAAGAAAGTGCAAAAACTGAAAAATGCTATGTTCTTAAGGGGTTAAACCCCTACATAGGTTTAGTCCAGTGCTTCCCAACTAGGGTGCCTCCAGCTGTTGCAAAACTACAACTCCCAGTATGCCCGGACAGCCAAAGGCATGCTGGTAGTTGTAGTTTTGCAACAGCTGGAGGCACCCTGGTTAAGAAACACTGGTTTAGTCTAAAGTTGAGACCTACCATAAGATACCTACAGTTTTGCTATCTGTAGAATTGGGTCCATATTATGACTGCAACACCTGGGACTTTGACTCATTGGGCATATTAATAATACTTTGAGCTGGTAACAATGCCAGCTGGTCGATAAACAGCAGAACTGGCTCCCAGTACTCAGATACCCCCAGGACTTACTGTAATGTAGAAAACTGTTGAGTGACCATTCGCAAAAAAAAATAAAATAAATTTTTTTATATATATATATATATATATATATATAGCAAGGTAACAGGAACAATATGGCACTCACCATTTGATGGATGATGGATTGAATGTTGATACAAACAAACAACTATGACAGTAAACCAAGATTAAACAGAAAACAGGAATAAGTAGACGCTAACTCTCCCTAATCTTCCCCAATTTACTAACTAACAAACTTTTTTTTTTTTGTGTGTGTGCATGCCCTGTCCCAATTTTGTGAATGCAGTTACTAAACCAGGGGTCATAGGCCTGACACTTATTTTTGATATATGATCATTCCTGTGCAACACTAAATGGTGACATCACTGCTTTAATTTGCCATAGTTAAATACTTTTTTTTAATTATATCAATAGGCTTCAGAAAGCTAAACAGATTTGTAAATTACTTCTATTAAAAATCTTTATCCTTCCAGTAGTTATCAGCTGCTGAAGTTGAGTTGTTCTTTTCTTTCTGACCACATGGCTCTCTGCTGACACCTCTGTCTGTCTCAGGAACTGTCCGAAGCATTAGAGGTTTGCTATGGGGATTTGCTCCTACTCTGGACAGTTCCTGAGACAAACAGAGATGTCATCAGAGAGCACTGTGGTCTGAAGGAAAAGAACAACTCAACTTCAGCAGCTGATAACTGATAATGATTAAGATTTTTTAATAGAAGTAAGTTACAAATCTGTTTAAAGGGGTACTCCGGCGCTTAGACATTTTATCCTCTATCCAAAGGATAGGGGATAAGATGCCTGATGGCGGGGGTCCCGCCGCTGGGGACCCCCGTGATCTTGCACGCCGCACCCCGTTAAAATCAGTCCCCGGAGCGTGTTTGCTACGGGTCTGATTACTGTCGTAACGTGGCCGGAGCGTTGTGACATCAAGGCTCCGCCCCGTGTGACATCACGCTCTGCCCCCCTCAATGCAAACCTATGGGAGGGGGCGTGACAGCTGTCAAAATAAACTTTACCCCCCCCTTCCCTGTCGGTCCGAACCAGCTTCCTAGGGAATGGAACGTCGGAAAGCCGGCAGCCTATCACCGGCCGCAGCGATGTTCTGCCTCGGACAGTGATAGGCTGGTGCAAGGCGGAACATCGCTGCGGCCGGTGATAGGCTGACGGCTTTCCGACGTTCCATTCCCTAGGAAGCTGGTTCGGACCAACGGGAGGTGAGTTAAAGTTTATTTTGTTTACCTTTTGCAGCCCGGGCGTAGGGATACAGTATAGAGCAGTGGTCTTCAACCTGCGGACCTCCAGATGTTGCAAAACTACAACTCCCAGCATGTCCGGACAGACAACGGTTGAAGACCACTGGTATAGAGTGTCAGCGTCGGCAGCCGCAACAAACAGGAGGATGAGGAGGGCAGCGCTTGCGGGTGACATATGTGAGTAGTACCCCGATGGGGACAGTGCAGCGCTGGGCTAATAATTAATTGGGGGGGGGCAGAACAGCGCTGGCGGGTCACATATGATTAGTTCCTCGATGGGCTGACAATTCATTCATTCCCGAGGGGGAGGGGCCAAACCAGTATTGCGGTATGGATTAAAATTCATATGGTGCAACACAAAAATTTCGGTATTCGGTATGAACCAGTATACCACCCAGCCCTATGAAGAGCTAGAGTTTTCTCCTGGCCTATAGTGTCTATTGTGGCCCATAAGTAATCCTACTTCATAGGAGGACATCATTGATACTCAGGCACTTCAAGTTATACTTCTATCTGTAATCTGTGGCTCCTCAGTGTCTGTAAAACTACAGTTCTCAAGCTGCTGGGAGTTCTAGACCAGGCGGCTGACATGAGACTGTGAAAGACTGTTAAAATACTTAATAGGAATGAAAACATAAAGATATATCAGTAACTAAAGAACAAGTCAGATACGGAAGATATTTATAGAGTAAGTCGCCCTTATTTGGCTGGCAGAGCCGGTGGCGCCACACGAGGACTGTCAAGGCCAACCTGATGTAACTAAGAATAAACCTCAGACTTCTTGATTCATTGAAGGTCTTTGATTCATCTAAAAACGACACCTACAGTGCATGTTCTGCTTAGTCAGGGAAGATGAGGCCCTGCCAACCAATATCTGGTTCAATCTCCACCGCTAAAGATGCAGATTAAGAAATCTTTATGTTATATGGAATTGGATGGAGTAAATTTCACTTGTTTAATCGTGTTATGAACAGGTGATCTCAGGGTTAAATAACAGAATTATGTACAGAAATAACTTGGTTAGTTCCATACACCAGACCATTCTGCAGGTGACAGTCTTGTATCTCTCTAGATGCTGTGGTTGAAAGTGACTGCGGCATCTAGGGAGCTCTGTCAGGTGCTGGTCTGTCTTGGTTCTTCTGATGTTTAGCCCCAACAATGCAATCTCCTACTGTACTAGCAGAGCTTATAATTGATGGTTAACTGCAATACAAAAGAGTTGCAGTATAATGTTCAAGTTGCAACACCATGCCGGCCGTCAGCGCTCTCTGCTTATGTCCCCGCTGCCAGCGGAGCTGGGATTCGCATCGTGGGACGCGCCCGCATACGAATCCCAGCCCGTCACACACATCCCTCATCTTCCGCCTCCCCATGTCCTTGCAGCCCCGGCGGGCGCACGCGTGCCGGAGCTCTTTCACTTAAAGTGCCAGTGCTCTATTAATTAAGTGTCTACACCTGTCCCCTGTCCTTAAATATCAGCTCCTCCCATGTTTCCCTGCCGGTTACCTTGTGCCATAGTGAAAGTCCTCTGTTCCTGTTACCGTGTACCTGTTCCTTGCTACCTCACCTCCCCTGCACCTGTGTTACCTGCCCTGACCTACTGCCATCTTGCCACGTCCTGCCAGTCTCCTTCTGTGCCACGCCACCTCCCAGCTACCTGTGTGGATGAGTCGTGCCAGGGGTAGCGACCTGGGTGCCGCCTGCCGCAGCAAGACCATCCCGCTTTGAAAACCAGCGGCACCTTAGACTCCGCTTCCTGGTACGGCTCACGTAATCTTCCACGCAGGTCCAGAGGATCCACCACATGGCCGTGACCTGTTACACAAGCGATCAGATGATCACTTCCTTAATAAAAGTAACAAAAATCTCCATAATCATTTTTCCCATTTTTAAATGAATTAATACATCAAACTATAAAAACAATTACCATGGTTGTGTGACCTTTTTATATAACTTAAATAAAAATTTATACGTACATGTGGTGTCGGGGTGTGAAGTGAGGTGGATGGGGCAGATGTTGTAGTCCAGGGGCAGATTGTGTTCACCCCTAATGTTTGTGACGCCAGGGCATGGTTTTAACCGAGAACCGGTAGCACCGCTAGTCCTAGTTAGGCAGGGCAAATAAGAGTCCAAGGCCAGGTTAGGGTTAACGGTAGCTTTACTGAGGTAGACAGGTGGTACAGTCTTTACAGCTAGGCCAGGATCCCAGAGTGGTGACCAGTAACACAAGGGCCTCGCAGCTTGCTGAGACTTGCAGTGACTTTGACAGATTTTAGGACAGACGCGCTGACTATAACAGACTTGACTTGACTGAAGGTAGTGACAGCAGACAGAGATGACTTGACTTACTGGTTGTAATTTAGGCTTGAGATGTGCTGGACACTGGCTCTGAGATGTCTGGACTGGATTTGACCTCAGGATCTAAGAGCAATGAATGATAAAATAGAGAGATTGCAGCTCCTCCCTTCCTTATAAAGGGGGGCTGAGCAAGGAGACCATAGGCTAGCTGCGGGTCATCTGGTCACCTGGTGCTCTCTGGGTAACAAAACATGTGACTTTAACATGTGACAACCATTATCATGTGACTAATAACCATGTGACCATATCAAATGTCCTTTACACATAATATACAATTATAAATATTATAGGGGTACAATGCAGGTGAGCCCTGGGGACGTGCAGGGACTGATAGGACTGTGAGATGCATATCCTGTACTGCATGTTCATGTTCACCGAGCGCATGCGCAGTATACTCGCACATATCGCGGCTGCTCTCAGCCTAGCTGCGACGTGTGCGAGTATACTGCGCATGTGCACGGCGAACATGCACATCGAAGCGTGTCTGCTCGTAGTGCTGGATTGCCGCTATGAGCAGACATAGATAGAGGCAGCACTGTAGGGTCCATTGCCGGCGGATCCGTCAATGTGAATAAGCACTTGGGGTACGTTCACACATGCAGGATCTGCTGTATATTTTCTGCAGCTGATTTTGCTACCTATTAAAGCTAATGGGTTGCAAAGTCAGCTGCACAAAATATGCAGCAAAAATATGCAGCAGATCCTGTACAGGTGAATGTACCCTTAAAGAGTAGCTCCCACCATCACTTTTTTCTTTTTTCTATCCCTGCCTATTACCCATCTATCCCTAACCCCCTCCCTGCCTTTAATCTTGTTTTTACATATTAAAAATGACTTTTTGTCTGCCTGGTAGTGTACCGTGATTTCGAAAAATCGCGGTAAAACTGCGCAATTTTTACAGCGATTTTTCCCACAAATTGTTCTTGTAATGTGACTTGTTGGTGAACTGTGGACACTGGAGGAGGGAATCAGGGGGGAGAGAGGCAGCACACAGGGACATCACTCACCCTAACATGAAGCCACTCTGTGTTCCCGGGAGGCCGGTCAGCTCTCGGCCCCTCCTCTTCCTGTGCTGGGGCGGAGCCAACAATCAGGTCCTCTTCATCCCTGCACTGCTGTCTGTCTCTGCTAATGATTCCCAGAGCAGGAGCAGCGCAGGGATATTTATATAGAGAAAGACATCACCTGAAAGTAACCTTGTCTGACTGGGGATCCGGGACAAGTGTCCTTAATCCTCAGCAGCTGCAGCGGGCCCTTTACCTGTCTGGGTCTTCGGACCATGGCCGAATGGACCGGCCGGCAGTCCGCCCCTGAATGCAGCATACTACAGTGTTGTCCCATTCAGGCGGACAGAAAAATACTGCATTGCCTTGCACCACTGCTGGTAGACACTGAAGAGGCTATGACGCTCACATAAGCACCATGACCCCCGATTGGTAGGCTTTCTGGGAGTCCTAAGGAAAGGCCATTCATTTTCAAAGGCCGGATCTATCTGATATCTATCTATCTCATATCTATCTATGTCATATCTATCTATCTATGTCATATCTATCTATCTCATATCTATCTATATCATATCTATCTATATCATATCTATCTATCTCATATCTATCTCATATCTATCTCTCTCTCATATCTATCTCATATCTATCTATCTCATATCTATCTATCTATCTATCTCATATCTATCTCATATCTATCTATCTCATATCTATCTCATATCTATCTATCTCATATCTATCTATCTCATATCTATCTCTCTCTTATATCTATCTATCTCATATCTATCGATCTATCTATCTATCTCATATCTATTTATCTATCTATCTATCTATCTCATATCTATCTCATATCTATCTCTCTCTCATATCTATCTATCTCATATCTATCTCTCTCTCATCTATCTATCTATTTATCTATCTCATAGACTGATATGAATATAATTGATAATGTGTTATCCTACATTTTATCTTGGTTCTAATACCCAAATTTTCTCCTTTTGTCTCTTTTTTTGCAGGGCAAGATAAGGACAAGTGGCAAAACTGAACAGCCTGATGAAAAAATATATATTTTGTCATTTTTTTGTACTGTCTCTTCCAGCTATGTTTACGCTTGTCTTCCAGTGAGCCAATTAGTCATTATTGTTATGATTTTTTGAGCATTAAAATGTATTTGTTTTTTCTTGTTTTCCTCTTCTCGTTTATTTTATTTTGGTCTAGTAATTTAGTATATTATTATTATGGCCCCTTTGCCCCTGGTATGCTGCCCACAGTATGAATGGACGGGTGGATGTGAGGTGTTCCGTAAACTCCCAAAGTGGACCCGAACACCCATGGATCTCCCTGTGTATATGGTCACTGATGATTCGGTGGACATCAAGACAGGTTTCCGTCCTCACTCTAGGATGTTACTTGACTTTATCTGATTTCATTTTTTGTTACTTACCTTATGACTTGGGGAGCTATATTCTTACAATATGGGATATATACTTTTGCTATTTTGAGCTTTATTGTTTTTGATTTATTCCCCTGTTTGTGTATATGCCTTTTCCTTTGCCCTTTCTCTATATATGTCCGACGCTCACTCTGATCGGGATGTGCACATTCGCCATGTGTATACAGTACCAGTAGTGTGACGGAGTCACATGATGATCAGGTGATCGATGTACTCCCAATCACATGACCAGTGACATGTTGAAGACTGATTGGCTCTCTGTTCAGGATGCGGAAGCTCTGCTCTTGGCATCCCACATGGGACATACACAGGTTTTCTTTGTATATGTTTACAGGCTGGTAAGTTAAAGGGGTATTCCAGGCAAAAACTTTTTTTATATATATATCAACTGGCTCCGGAAAGTTAAACAGATTTGTAAATTACTTCTATTAAAAAATCTTAATCCTTCCAATAGTTATTAGCTTCTGCAGTTTTCTGTCTAACTGCTCAATGATGATGTCACTTCCCGGGAGCTGTGCATGAAGGGAGAATATCCCCATAGAAGCAGTTAGACAGAAAACAGCAACTCAACTTCAGAAGCTAATAACTATTGGAAGGATTAAGATTTTTTAATAGAAGTAATTTACAAATCTGTTTAACTTTCCGGAGCCAGTTGATATATAAAAAATTTTTTTTGCCTGGAATACCCCTTTAATTATGCCACAGCTCCTCCCGCACTCCAGATTTATTATTACTGCCACCTGATTGCTTTATGACTAATTATGCATCTATAAGCTGTTTTTAATATCTTTTTTGTATTTTCACAGGCACTGTATGTACTTTTATGTCACTTATTTTTTGGACATGGGCGTGGTTTATCCTTAACCACCCGAAGGTATACCGCTGTATCCTGGACTTGGCACGGGGGCAATGAAGACACTGACGCCAAGTTACGGATAACGATAGCTTTACTGAGGGTAGACAGATGGAACAGTCTATGTAGTACAGCCAGGGCCCAAGGAGGTGACCAGTGATGCAGAGACCTTGCAGGCTTGCTGGGACTTGTAGTGGAACTGGAGAATTTAGTGCAGGCCACGCTGGGTAGACAGATGACTGGACTTGACTGACTTGTGACTGACAGGACTGTGACTTTATTTTACTTGCACTTGACTTGTGGCTGCAGGACTTGACTTGAGGCCTCCACTACTCTGGACTAGGGTTGCCACCTGGCCGGTATTTTACCGGCACAGCCGGTATTTTGGCCACCCTGCCGGTATTTTCATATTAAAAATTCCGGCTATGCAATGGCTGGTATTTATCCAACCAATCCTTCAACTCCCGAAATGTTGCAGCATATACCATACCAGTGTTTCCCAACCAGAGCGCCTCCAGCTGTTGCAAAACTACAACTCCCAGCATGCCCGGACAGCCGTTGGCTGTCCGGGCATGCTGAGAGTTGTAGTTTTGCAACAGCTGGAGGCATCGCTGGTTAGGAAACACTAACCTTTACTATATACTACTAACATGTTGAGAGTTGTAGTTTTGCAACAGCTGGAGGCATCGCTGGTTAGGAAACACTGACCTTTACTATATACTACTAACATGCTGGGAATTGTAGTTTTCGTTTGGGGCAGCTGCTGAGCCACAGGCTGTATCAGGGCATGCTGGGAGTTGTAGTTAGTAAATAACTGCAACTCCCGAATTGAAAGCGATCAAAAAGTCCCATCAAAACAAAAATGGGGCAAAAAATGAGCCACGTATAAGGAGAAATAATAAAGTTATAGGGGTCAGAATAGGACAAAATTTCCCCCGCATATGTGTATCCTGTGATGTCACGCATATATAATTAATTATGCAAATTAGCATGGCCGGTATTTTTTTGCAAAAAAGGTGGCAACCCTACTTTGGACACACACACTAGACACGACTTTACTGGACCTCAGCAGCAAGCAAGAGAGAAAGAGAGAGAAGCTCCACCCAGGGCTTATATGGGGGAGACTAGCAGGGAGCTCATAGGTCACCCTTGTGGTCAGCTGGTCACTGATACCTCCTGCGTAACAATCACATGGTACATTTTATTAAAGGTATAACACATCTTATAATACAAAACATATGTACAAATGGGGAAACAACTACATGGGGCCCTGGGACACTGAGGGACACTGCCGGACAGGGCAGGAAAGGTACGGGGAAACACCATCCTGTACTGGGCCACCAAACAAGATGTGTGTTATATAAACCACTGTGGATCACTTGTATTTTGACTTGAAAATGGTGGTGTGAGACCACAGAAACAACGTCTGTCTTTTGCTGGATTAAAGCTACACTATATTTTGGATACTCCGGTGTGCTGCAGTCGTCATTTTGCTTTGAATCTGCACCTTTGGACCTAGGACCGAGGTCCCTGAGACCACATGCACCCTCATCCTTTGTTTACCCTGGAGTGCTGCTCTTCTGCTGTTTCGTATTTTCTATCTATTTATCTATCCATCTATTTATTTAATATCTATCTATCTCATATCTATCTATCTCATATCTATCTCATATCCATCTCTCATATCTATCTATCTCATATCTATCTATCTCATTTCTATCATATCTATCTCATATCTATCTTTCTCATATCTATCTATCTATCTCATATCTATCTATCTCATATCTATCTATCTCATATCTATCTATCTATCTCATATCTATCTATCTCATATCTATCTATCTATCTCATATCTATCTATCTCATATCTATCTATCTCATATCTATCTATCTATCTCATATCTATCTATCTCATATCTATCTATCTATCTCATATCTATCTATCTATCTCATATCTATCTATCTCATATCTATCTATCTCATATCTATCTATCTCATATCTATCTATCTATCTCATATCTATCTATCTCATATCTATCTATCTATCTCATATCTATCTATCTCATATCTATCTATCTCATATCTATCTATCTATCTCATATCTATCTATCTCATATCTATCTATCTATCTCATATCTATCTATCTATCTCATATCTATCTATCTATTTCTCTATCTATCTATCTCATATATATCTCATATCTATCTATCTATTTCTCTATCTATCTGTGGTGTCTGGGGTGTTGCAGTATGTAGCAGGGTCTGGTGGTATTAACTCTGGGGGCAAGATGTTGTTAACCCCTTAGTGTTCGTGACGCCAGAATGTGGTTATTCCGGTATGGTAACTGCCATCAACCAACCCAAAAACGGTTTGTAATGTCCACAGCAAGGATTCTGAATAAACTGGAACTTTTACTTGAAATGCTTAGGAAACAGTCTTTACAATAATGCAGTTCCCTCAGAGGCAACCGGGACACAGGATATCTCACAGGTTTGCTTGGACTTGTAGTTATGAGGATACTTAGGCAGGCCACTGTGCTACTAATATATTCCTTAGCTGAGTAGTAGTCACTTGATTTGTAGAGAGAATTGTAACTCACGTTTTAGAAGTGGCTGCTGTTCCTTAGGCTTTGGCCTAGATGAGATGAATTTGCAGTATACAGGACTTTGTGCTTTCTTTAGATCCAGGAGATAAGAGAGAAGAGAGCTAACTGAGAGACTACAGCCCCTTATATACTAGCGGGCTGGACTAAAGCCCATTGGTTGCTAATGCCTGGGGTTCCAGTGCCCATGGAATTCTGGGTATATCACATGACACTAGGTCACATGACCAAGGAAGGTCCTATACATTTTATACAAACTGTACAACTTTAAACATATGAACAATAGATACACATAACGAATATACATTGCATTTATATGAGACAACAAGGGGAGAGTCCTGCAGGAGAGCCCAATGGACCTAAGGAACTCTTCCTGAGGAGACTTAAGGATGGTACAGGACTGGCTCCTGTACCGGGATACCACATATCTAATACCAGATACCAGATACCTCACGTCGCCATTTTCAAGTCATTTTATCTATCTATTTATTTATTTATTTATTTATTATCTATCAATCACTTTATTTATTTAATATTTACCTATCTATCTACGGTATATCTATACCATCCTCTGGAGATGAATGATATTTTTATTGCTGTTAGTATTGAAGTTATTTTGCGGATTATTATGGAGTAACCCTGATCATTTATTCCATCAGTGTGGGATTCAGTCCTGGCAGTAAACTTTTTTCTTTAACATCGCCTTCGTTCATGTGGGAAAGAGTTTTCACTGCCGGATTCTCAAGTAAAAAATATAAACACGTTGAGTTATTTTGCATTTATCATTTATGTGTCCTGCCTTTTAGATTCATTCTAGATTAATTGCAGATGTACATAGCACTTTATATTAGTGTGTATAGTAGTTCCTGACCTGTCCACCTACTGTATAGGATAGATCCAGCATGTACAGCATGTACTCTGTCCTACTCTCTATACTCACTGCAATCCTAGGTGTTAAAAAAAAAAAAAAAATATATATATATATATATATATATATATATATATATATGTACATTGCTGGATTTTTTTTTCTATAGAATTTGCTATGTCAGTGGTGATTCTTTAATGTGTAGCATGGACCATGGTGATTCTTTAATGTGTAGCATGGACCATCATGAGTGATTCTTTAATATACAGCTGCCAGAATTGTAGCATCTAATGTATTCCTACTCTGCTGGCTCTGGTATTGGACATGGGAGGCTTGGAGACAGAGCAAGACAATCTGTCTGATGAGTGCATAGAGCCGAAGGTTCCTACACTGCTGGCTCCAGTGCACGACAGCGGAGCCTACAGAGCAGGACGAGTCTCACGATACTGTGGCTCCTCCATGCTGCATATTAGAATCACTATATAGGCAATCTTAAAGGGGTACTCCCATGGGAAAAAAAGCAGTTTTCAAATCAACTGGTGACAGAAAGTTATACAGATTTTTAAAATACTTCTATATAAAAATCTTAATCCTCCCAGAACTTAACAGCTGCTGTATGCTCCATAGGAAGAGAGGAAGTTGTGTAGCGCTTTCCAATATATATGCCAAAAAAGAAATAAGAGGCACCACCACTATTATGGATATAAGTATAAACACTTTCAACGGAACAGTAAAGGATATGCGCTTCTTCTGGCCGGAAGAAGCGCATAATCTCTTTACATGAAACCGCCAGCAGTCGCCTCTGAGCACCCCACGCTGGATACACCTGCCCATCGGATGCTACGCCTGTGAGAGGAGCCGGATACAGTATACCTGGGCAGTGAGTGCAGGAGTACTGTTTATTCCTTATTTATTGCACGCTTTCCAATATATATATACATATATATATATATATATATATATATATATATATATTTTTTTTTTTTTTAATGCACTGTCTTTTCAAATGGTCATGCCCTTTCCCTGAGGTCTGCAGGCCTGTCTTCAGCAACAATTCAATGCTTAATGTAAACACTTCCTTGCTGTGCTGCTGCATTTTATTTTTGCTCATATCGCACATTGAAAAACCAATCCATTAATAGCCTCTTCTCCCTCCACATGCTATTGTAGTATACACTGTAAATCATCCCCTAGTGCTGCGCAGCCTATTTAGTGCACTGTCACCAGCACTATGTCATGGCGTTTCCAAGAGGAATAGGTCCTCCTAAACTGTGCTGTGATTGTACAGGCAACTAAGGAAGGAAGTCCTTAGCGTGTACTTTTGGCAAATAGCCCAGCTCTTGCACCATGGCAAATAGCCCAGCTTTGCACCATGGAGAAGGACTCAATATTAGGGGTTCAATAACTGCAGTTAAAGGGGTACTCCGGTGGAAAACTTTATTTTTTTTTTAAATCAACTTGTGCCTGAAAGTTAAACAGATTTGTAAATTACTTCTATTAAAAAAATCTTAACCTTCCAGAACTTATTAGCTGCTGAATACTACAGAGGAAATTCTTTCCTTTTTGGAACATAGTGCTCTCTGCTGACATCACGAGCACAGTGCTCTCTCCTGACATCTCTGTCCATTTTAGGAACTGTCCAGAGCAGGATATCTTTGCTATGGTGATGTCTCCTACTCTGGACAGTTCTTAATATGGACAGAGATGTCAGCAGATACAGTAGAGATATCTGTGTTCCAAAAAGAAAAGTACTGGAAGGAAGATTTTTTAATAGTAGTAATTTACTAATCTGGGTAGAGAGCAGATACAGTATTGCTTAGCACCAGCGGTATCGTATACCAGTCTATCAGTAACTAGGTGTGAACAGGCTTCAACCACGCTATCTTATAGTGCACAAGTTGCGTGTGGTCTGACGAAGCCCGCATGCACTGGTGAAACAGCTGTCACACCTTGAACGTTTGCAGCGTCCTGCACCGACTCCCTACATGAGCTGCAAAAGGTCTTGCTTGTATTTTACTACGAAAATAAACGAACATTCTGCTTGCTACAAATTGGGGTGAGTGCATCTTCATTCTACCTTTGAATAATTTACAAATCTGTTTAACTTTCTGGCACCAGTTGATTTAAAAACAAAAAAAAAAAAAATTCCACTGGAGTACCCCTTTAAGGCATTAGATCACCTTGTTCATTAAAGGAGTACAGTGACCCCCTGACCTACGATGGCCCTGACATATGATCAAATCGACATACGATGGCCTCTCAGAGGCCATCGCATGTCGATGTCAGCATCGACATATGATGCTTTTTTATGTCGGGGCCATCGCATTAAGTGCTATCCGGCAGCGCAAAATGCTTAAGCTGCTGGCGGAGAGCAGCTTAATGTTCCCCGTGTGGTGCGGTAAGTATTACTTACCCCTCCACGATGCTCCGGGGTGCCCTCCGGGTCCAGCGCTGGTCTTCCGGTGTCTTCTCGGCCCTCTCCAATGACGTCAATATGCTGCTGTGCATGTCATCCAATAGGAATGGCGTACGCAGCGGCGTAATGACGTCGCTACGCAGGCCCAGTAAGGCCTTGCGGAAGACAGCGGAGGACCGGAGAAGACAGCAGAGGACCGGAGAAGACAGCAGAGGACCGGAGAAGACAGCAGAGGACCGGAGAAGACAGAAGAGGACCGGAGAAGACAGCAGAGGACCGGAGAAGACAGCGGAGGACCGGAGAAGACAGCAGAGGACCGGAGAAGACCAGGAGAGCCCAACAGAGGCCCGGAGTCACCATCGGGAGCGGCGGGGACACCATCGCGAGTGGCGGGGACAGGTGAGTACAGCTTCCTATACTTTACATTGCACGAATCCCTCAACATACGATAGATTCGACAAACGATGGCTCTTTTGGAACAAATTACCATCGTATGTTAAGGCACCCTGGTTGGGAAACACTGTCATACAGTAATATCAGCTGCACTTAGAGTTTTACTCCCCAGGCCTCTGCTGTAAAAAGTCTAATGACACCCCAAGTCCATCTATCCCCCCTACAGAGTATTTTGTACCCCTGTAAATTTACAAAGATGTTTCCTGTTTAAAATGTACAATTTTTTTTCCGAAGGATTATTATTTTTTTTTTTTTACAAAAACCCTTCAGATTAAAGGAGTACTCTGGTGCAGAGTATTCCTGCTCCATCCTACCCGGGCTGCAAAAAAAAAACGAAAATAAACCATCTCTCACATTCCTGGGTTCCCACGGAGCGCCACTACAGCTGATCGGTTCTCCAGTCCTTCCTCTTCATACCAGGTGTAACGAAGCGTCATATGGCGCTCAGCCTATCGCCGGCCGCCGCGATGTTCTGCCTCGGCCCATAATAGGCTGGGCGCCATGTGACGCTTCGTTACACCCGGAAGTATGAAGAAGATGGACCGGAGGACCGATCAGCTGTAGCGGCGCTCCGCGGGAACCCAGGAAGGTGAGTGCTGGTTTATTTTCATTTTTTTTGCAGCCCGGGCAGGACGGAGCAGGAATACTCTGCACCAGAGTACTCCTTTAATCTGAAGGGTTTTTGTAAAAATAAAAAAAATAAAAAAATCCTTCGGAAAAAAAATGGTACATTTTAAACAGGAAACATCTTTGTAAATTTACAGGGGTACAAAATACTCTGTAGGGGGGATAGATGGACTTGGGGTGTCATTAGACTTTTTACAGCAGAGGCCTGGGGAGCAAAACTCTAAGTGCAGCTGATATTACTGTATGACAGTGTTTCCCAACCAGGGTGCCTCCAGCTGTTGCAAAACTACAACTCCCAGCATGCTGGGAGTTGTAGTTTTGCAACAGCTGGAGGCACCCTGGTTGGGAAACACTGCTGTATGACCACAATGACTGCGGGGACCTTCAGAAACTGTTACCTACATATATGTAAATGATAATATCAGCTTTTTTCTAAGTTACTCTAATGCACTTACATGTAATAGAGCAAGTGCTCCCTTGAAAAGTCTATCTGCTCCATTTAAAAGGGCAGCCTATAGAATTGCTGTCCATTCCAGGTAGTGCTACTCATGTTCTTTCTTTCCCTGAAATGACGAAATTTCATCATGCGAGCTCCACATAATGTTCTCTCCATCCCTTCCTACAAGTACAAACATAAAGGGACCTTCCCGGCGAACAGATCTCCGAGTGGGTGTCTCGTGCCGTGCGCTGTATTAAGTGATTGAAGGTATAGTTTGTTTCATCCTACTACAGTAACATTGTAGACTTTGCTGGGATACACGTGTTGTCATTTCATGGGGCGCCATGGAAACGATAAGAATGACACAACGTAGAACAATATATATCCGCTCTGATTTCATTAGTTAGCGAGGTCACACGGAGAGCTCTGTGATGGCGGCTGTCACACGTAGTAATAGATGCCAATAATGACGGCCCTGCTTCTTTGATCTCTTGTCTCGAAATCAATAGACTTCATTATATACCATCAAGAAGCGGCAGCATAATGCTGCAAAACAGTACATAAATGGAGGAAAATTGGGCAGTGCTGGTATACGGTGCAGATAATGGCAATAGACAAGGATGACAATGTTTACTGAAGATGAATTACAAGATGCTCTTTGTCAGATATTCGTAGCCTTTCTGAAGTTGGGAGCCATATTTAGTTGGGATTTTGTAATGCGTAGTTTATTCCTGTGGGGGGGGGGGGGGGGGCACCGCGGTTTGTAGCAGCCAGACATTCTGCATCATTAGAGATCCTTCTAAGGCTATGTTGGCACAGTGGAATATCTCCCTGGAAAACTTCTGTGCAAACATTCTGCAGAACATGCCAGCACTAGGATTCGGAAATGCACCGTCTCCTTAGAACATGCCAGCACTAGGATTCGGAAATGCACCGTCTCCTTAGAACATGCCGGCACTGGGACCACTCGGAAATGTACCGTCTCCTTAGAACATGCTGGCACTGGGACCACTCGGAAATGCACCGTCCCCTTAGAACATGCCAGCACTAGGACCACTCAGAAATGCACCTTCTCCTTAGAACATGCCGGCACTAGGACCACTCGGAAATGCACCGTCCCCTTAGAACATGCCGGCACTAGGACCACTCGGAAATGCACCGTCTCCTTAGAACATGCCGGCACTAGGAACACTCGGAAATGCACCGTCTCCTTAGAACAGGCCGGCACTAGGACCACTCGGAAATGCACCGTCCGTCTCCTTAGAACATGCCGGCACTAGGACAACTCGGAAATGCACCGTCCCCTTAGAACATGCCGGCACCAGGACCACTCGGACATGCACCGTCTCCTTAGAACATCCCGGCACTAGGACCACTCGGA
Organism: Hyla sarda; assembly: GCF_029499605.1. NCBI lineage: Eukaryota > Metazoa > Chordata > Amphibia > Anura > Hylidae > Hyla > Hyla sarda. The sequence goes on along the minus strand of NC_079196.1, from coordinate 192,962,948 downwards.
CATGCACCGTCTCCTTAGAACATGCCAGCACTAGGATTCGGAAATGCACCGTCTCCTTAGAACATGCCGGCACTAGGACCACTTGGACATGCACCGTCTCCTTAGAACATGCCGGCACTAGGACCACTCGGAAATGCACCGTCCCCTTAGAACATGCCGGCACTAGGACCACACGGAAATGCACCGTCTCCTTAGAACATGCCGGCACTAGGACCACTCGGACATGCACCGTCTCCTTAGACCATGCCGGCACTAGGACCACTCGGAAATGCACCGTCTCCTTAGAACATGCCGGCACTAGGAACACTCGGAAATGCACCGTCTCCTTAGAACATGCCGGCACTAGGACCACTCGGAAATGCACCGTCCGTCTCCTTAGAACATGCCGGCACTAGTACAATTTGGAAATGCACCGTCCCCTTAGAACATGCCGGCACCAGGACCACTCGGACATGCACCGTCTCCTTAGAACATGCCGGCACTAGGACCACTCGGACATGCACCGTCTCCTTAGAACATGCCGGCACTAGGACCATTCGGAAATGCACCGTCTCCTTAGAACATGCAGGCACTAGGACCACTCGGAAATGCACCGTCTCCTTAGAACATACCGGCACTAGGACCACTCGGACATGAACCATCTCCTTAGAACATGCCGGCACTAGAACCACTCGGACATGAACCATCTCCTTAGAACATGCAGGCACTAGGACCACTCGGAAATGCACCGTCTCCTTAGAACATGCAGGCACTAGGACCACTCGGAAATGCACCGTCTCCTTAGAACATACCGGCACTAGGACCACTCGGACATGAACCATCTCCTTAGAACATGCCGGCACTAGGACCACTCGGACATGAACCATCTCCTTAGAACATGCAGGCACTAGGACCACTCGGAAATGCACCGTCTCCTTAGAACATGCCGGCACTAGGACCACTCGGAAATGCACCATCCGTCTCCTTAGAACATGCCGGCACTAGGACCACTCGGAAATGCACCGTCCCCTTAGAACATGCCGGCACCAGGACCATTCGGACATGCACCGTCTCCTTAGAACATGCCGGCACTAGGACCACTCGGACATGCACCGTCTCCTTAGAACATGCCGGCACTAGGACCACTCGGAAATGCACCGTCTCCTTAGAACATGTCGGCACTAGGACCACTCGGAAATGCACCGTCCCCTTAGAACATGCCGGCACTAGGACCACTTGGAAATGCACCGTCCCCTTAGAACATGCCGGCACTAGGACCACTCGGAAATGCACCGTCACCTTAGAACATGCCGGCACTAGGACCACTCGGACATGCACCGTCTCCTTAGAACATGCCGGCACTAGGACCACTCGGAAATGCACCGTCCCCTTAGAACATGCCGGCACTAGGACCACTCGGAAATGCACCGTCACCTTAGAACATGCCGGCACTAGGACCACTCCGACATGCACCGTCTCCTTAGAACATGACGGCACTAGGACCACTCGGAAATGCACCGTCTCCTTAGAACATGCCGGCACTAGGACCACTCGGAAATGCATCGTCTCCTTAGAACATGCCGGCACTAGGACCACTCGGAAATGCACCGTCTCCTAAGAACATGCCGGCACTAGGACCGAAATGGACAGAGGTGTCAGCAGAGAGCACTGTGGTCAGACAGAAAAGAAATTCAAAAAGAAAAGAACTTCCTCTGTAGTATACAGCAGCTGATAAGTACTGGAAAAATAATATTGTACCTGTTACCTGCTAGCCTAAACTGTTCCTTGCCTAATCTCACAGAATTATTTCCAGTGATGGCACTTTAGGTTTAATGAAAAAGCAAACACAAAAATCACATCAAGTGTCTGACTCCTAAACTTACTGGGAATTGTAAATTAGTCATTTTTTCTTTAAACAATGGCCCAGATTTATCAAACTGTGAGAGAGAAAAGGGGAGGGATTTTCCCACAGAGACCAATCACAGCTCAGGTAACAAGCTGAGGTAAAGTGAAAGCTGAGCTGTGATTGGTTGCTGTGGGAAAATCCCTCCACTTTTTCTCTCACACAGTTTGATAAATCTGGGACAATATGCTTACATTGTGTTATGGTTTTCGTCTATGATGAATATAACAACACAGTGCTGAACCCTCACATGTGATATTCCACCGGATCCCCATGGACCCCACTTACATATCACTCTGTCTGCCATGTACTTAGATTCTGCAGATGTAAACTCTGTCTTAGGCTGCGTTCACACGGCCGTCTAGACCCATCCCGTTCTTCTCCCGTCAAAAAAAAAAAAAAAAAGATGGACTTAAAAAAACGACAATAATGGATGCAAATGAATGTTATCAGTTTGTATCTGTTATTGTTCATTTAATAAACAAAAAAAATAAAATAAAGTAAAAATAGATCAAAAAACTGATTCACACGGATGCAAACAGATGACATTAAAGGCTCATCCATTCTCCATAGACTTCAATGTTAAATTTACTGTATCCGTTTTTTTCTTCAGTTTTTACGGGAGTAAAAATACTGCATGCTCTGTCTTTTCTCCCATAAAAAAAAAAAAAGGAAATGGGTGCAGATAGGTGCAAACGGATGTGAAAGGATTGTAAAAAAAATCCCATTGACATCAATGAGATTATTTTACAACCGTTTGTAATCCGTTTAAAAGCAGCAACAACGGCACCTATACGGGGGGGGGGGGGGGGGGGGGGGGACAGAAGGCTGTATGAACGCACCTTAACACATTGTATTTTCTTTTAGAGTAACAAGAATCATTCCAGAACTGATTAGAAGTACGTATAAGATAATGTAATCCCTTATTGTAAAAGAAAAGAATACTAGAAGTTATTAGCCATAAGCAATGTTTCATTATTTACAGATTGTAGCACATCAGTGCTCATGCCTCTGCAGAACCTCTTTATGACAAGAAAGTGGGCACTTCTTGGGTGCTGCTTGTCTAATGTGAAGCCACCTTGCTTGTCAATAAGACTGATATGTGTACTGTGAGGTTCTGCAGCAGCAGTACTCCAATCTAGATGGTTGGGAGCAACGCTAACTGCAAGCAGGGTAAGGCTGGGTTCACATCACGTATGCCTTTCTATGCGCTCCCGTATGTCATTCATTTCAATGAGCCGGCCGGAGTGAAACGTTTGGTCCGGTCGGCTCATTTTTGCGCCGTATGCTCTTTTACAACCGGACCTAAAACCGTGGTTGACCACATTTTTAGGTCCGGCTGTAAAAGCGCATAAGGTGCAAAAATGAGCCGACCGGACCGAACGTTTCACTCCGGCCGGCTCATTGAAATTAATTACATACGGGAGCGCATAGAAAGGCATACGGGAGCGCAAGGTTTTAGCTCCCCCTGCCGTATGCGCTCCAGTATGGGAGAAAACATGATGTGAACCCAGCCCTAACCTCAATGAGACAAGAAGTGCAGTAAATTAGAACAAAACTGTAACTTTTGTGAAGTAGCGGTACAGATAGGGTCACATGACCGTATATGTCAATCTCTTGAAGCCAGGGCTACAACTAGGGTTTCCACCTGGCCGGTATTTTACCGGCACAGCTGGTATTTTGGCGACCCTGCCAGTATTTTTATATAAGAAATACCGGGAATACAATGGCCGGTATTTATCCAACCAATCCTCCAACTCCCGGAATTTTGCACCATATACTATATTTCCCAACCAGAGCGCCTCCAGATGTTGCAAAACTGAAACTCCCAGCATGTTCGGACAGCCGTTGCCTCCTGAGGCATTTCAGAGGTTTGCAGGACCCACTGCATGTTCTGTGATCACCTGCTCACGCCCGCAACAACCTCATTACCGCCCGCAAGTTTTTATTTGGTCCTCTGGGATCCCAGTCCCAAAGAAGGGCTCTATCTTAGAGTGCTTGACACTGTACGCCTGTCCCTGAGTATCCCTTTGAGTATTAGTCACTGTTTGCCTATCTCTAACTGTCCCTATGAGCGCTAGTTACCAAATGCCTGTCCCTATAAGTGCTAGTTACCATAGGTTAGTCACTGACTGTCCCCATGAGTGTTGGGGACCATATACCTGTCCATAACTGTCTGTGTAGTAGGATTCCTTCACTCATCCTAATTGTGGACCAGTTATTGGGGCACCAGACAGCACTGGAGCCCTAGCAGGTGAGTACACCACCAGACACCAGGTACTATTACTGCTTAGAACAAGTCTTGACCTGCATTACAAAGAATGGCACTCAGATGTATGCTATGCATCATTTCCCCACAGCATATGAATAGCATTTACGTTATATCTATTCACTTCCGTGAAACGCATTTCTAGATGGAACTTTTTACTTTCAACTAAGTGTGATAAAAGCTTCTTCTTCCATCGCACATTACTGCATTGGACTTTCTATCACCTGCTATAATGGGGATACACACTATTTTTTATATATTTTTTAAATTCCTTTCTAATAATTTAGTTTTTTCCCTACCTTTTACCTAGCTGTAATGTATGGGCCTAGTGGCCACTGATTGCTCTTATATATTTCCCTAGTAAATTGTGTTCATGTACTTTTTTTGTAGTATTAATGTGTACCATTATTGATTTAGTATGCAAACACATTAACATCATTTTTATGTTTCTATATTGCCCAAATGTTTTTTTAGATCTTTTTCACGTATGCACAATAGTCCTTCCACATTGCATATTCAGCTTAAATTTGTACCCAATTTACCAGTTTTACATCTCATACGCACTTTGCACTTTTCATTAGTGATGTGTATTAGGGTATGCTTTCACACATCTACAGATTTTGTATCCACCTTTCTTATTTATCCTTGTACTTACTCTCATTCACTTATTTGATCTAATTTTCACATTCACACCAACTATAGTATAATATTCTTGTTTGACACCTCATCTATTTATATACATTATTTCATATTAATTTCATTTTTATTTTCAACTTACGCTCCTGTTTTTATTTTTGTCCTCTCTTTACACATTCATTCACACTATTTTTTATCATTACATTTGTGGTGGCCCAGTATGGGAGTTGTTGCCCCGTACCCTTGCTGCCCTGTCAGGCATCCTCCCTTCTGTGTCCCCTGGGCCTGTGTTTTCCCCCTGTATTTACGTTTTGCTGCATATTGTGATATATAATGTGTTGTTACTTTAAGAAATGTACCATGTGATTGTTACCCAGGAGGTATCAGTGACCAGGTGATCCCAGGGGTGACCTATGGGCTCCCTGCTAGTCTCCCCTTATAAGCCCTTGGTGGAACTAGATCACTCACTTAGTTCCTGAGCCTTTGCTGAGGTCAAGTCGAGCCTAAGAATGTGTCCAGAGTCATAGGAGGCCTCAAGTCAAGTCCTGCAGCCACCATCTACAAAATCTGCAAGTAAGTCACAGTCATAATGTTGTCAGTTACCAGTCAAGTCAAGTCAGTCACAGTCATAATGTTGTCAGTTACCAGTCAAGTCAAGTCAGTCACAGTCATAATGTTGTCAGTCACCAGTCAAGTCAAGTCAGTCACAGTCATAATGTTGTCAGTCACCAGTCAAGTCAAGTAAGTCACAGTCATAATGTTGTCAGTCACCAGTCAAGTCAGTCACAGTCATCATTTGTCAAGTCAACGTGGCCTGCATTAAATGACCCCATCTGCTACAAGTCCCAGCAAGCCCTTAAGGTCTCTGAGTCACTGGTCACCTCCTTGGGCCTGGCTGAACTGTATAGACTTTTCCACCTGTCTAATCTCAGTAAAGCTATCGTTGTCTGTAACTTGGCGTCGGAGTCATTCTTGCCCCCATGCCTAGCCCAGGATCCAGCGTTATACCTTCAGGTGGTGTAGAGGATAAACCACGCCCTGGTGTCACGAACACAAGGGGTTAATGCCATCTGCCCCTAGGGTAATTCCATCTGCCCTTTGCATCACACCCTCTACCACACATTTTATTATTACAACACAATAATGACAGTGTTTTCAAATACATAGATTTGTTCATTAATATTTCTTATATTCATTTGACAATTATATTCACCTCTTTAGGTGTGCTATTTATCATTGAATAGTGTCTTTTATGTGGTTTGTCTATGTTGTCCACTTCTGCTTTGTTTTTTTTCTCTTTCTTTGGACTGTTTTGGTTTGGCCACTTGCACTTTGTGTTTTTCTTGCACACGATCACAGTTTGCGACTCTTCTTCTTTACCACTTATGTCTTGCATTGTCCTGTGTCTCATGTCGGTGATGTTCTATTGTTTTTACATGTGCGTATGCCCTTTCTTGGCTCCTAGTTCAAAGTTCTTGTGACCGCGGCATGTAGTCAGATGATCGGACATGTACTTCTGGTCTATCTTCTTATGCGTCTACAGTTCTCTGTGTGTCACTTCTGGTCTATTAGTGGGCGTTTTTGCACATCCTGGAGCGACTAGCAGGTAATCAGATGGTGGAATAAGGCCAAATATACCTTTTGTTATTAGAAATGGTTGTTTATTAGTATAAGAATAATACAGATGACACGTTTTGAGGGGGGATCCCCTCTTCCTCAGATCAGGTATATGATGCATTGCATGGTGTTGCTGGGACTTGTTTATGTCTATGCAGTACCGTCTCTTGTAGTGATTTCTTCTTTCCAGTTTCACCCACTTTGTTGTTGTTTATTTTGTCATATACTTTCTGCCTCAGGATCCAGTGTTTTGGGACCCAGTGTTTGTATACTGTCCACTTGTGTGCTGGTGCCATGTATGTGTTTTCTTATTGTGATTTTATACGTTATTTATGTCAGTAAATATATATATTTTTTTATCCTATTTTGAGTGTGAGTGTAAATTTTCTTTTTGGTGTTTCAGATTCTATTGTACTCTTTTTTTTTTTTTTTTGCACTAGCCATTTTGGTAGTGAGTTTTTTGGTGACACACTATTTTCGTAGCAGACACACTTTGTATCATGACAGTAAGGCTATGTTTACATGCCAGAATTTCTGCACGGATTTCCGCATGGAAATTCTGCATGTGTTACAGCAGGGGTCTCAAACTCAAATTATCTGGGGGCCACTGGAGGTAGCGGCTGGGTGAGGATGGGTCGCATGCGCCACTCACATATAATGCCCCCATCATGTGCCCCTCACACATAATGCCCCCATCATGCGCCCCTTATCATCCGCCAGCAACACCCGCCACAAGCGGTAGCACCCCATCATCCACCAGCAACACCCCCCCCCCCCCTATTCCCCCTACCCCCCTGTGGTAATAGCATGAGCTCACAGATGATGCGGGTGCTACTGCTGGGGGGGGGGGGGGGAGGAAGCCTTAGGTAGGTAATAGTTTCCCCACATTAAGTAGCCTTAGCACAGTTTCCCCACATTAGGTAGCCTTAGCATAGATTCCCCACATTAGGTAGCCTTAGCACAGATTCCCCACATTGGGTAGCCTCGGCACAGTTTACCCACATTAGGTAGCGCAGCACAGTTTCCCCACATTAGGTAGCGCAGCACAGTTTCCCCACATTAGGCAGCCTTAGCATAGCTAAGCATTAGGTAGCCGTAGCACAGATTCCCAACCTGGACAGCGCTACTAACATCTGCCTGCGGGGACTTCCTGGCAGAGGTGCGCGCTAAAAATTAGGTCACTCACCACTCGCACCTCCGCCAGGAATTCCCCGCAGGCAGACGTAAGTAGCACTTTAGTGACAGTGCAGGACTGGTTGTCCCATAATATGTGCACCGGGTCCCATGTAGCAGTGTTTGCCGAAGGGTGTGAAGTCTTACGGCATTTAGCCCTGCTTGCCCGAAGCAGGGCTAAATGCCTGAAGAAATCCCCTGCCCGGCGCCCGGAACTGCAATCTCCTGGACTTTGGGCGATACAAATACCAGATCCCTCGTGCGGGCCGCAAAATTTTGTTCCACGGGCCGCAAATGGCCCTTGGGCTGGGAGTTTGAGACCCCTGTGTTACAGCCTTACGAACATCAGTGGGATTCCACAGTCCCATTCACTATGCAGAATTTCCACATCGGTCTATCTGCATAAAGAAAGGTCCTTTCCTAAATGTATGCGTCATTTGGATGCGGAAGCCCATTGAAGTGAATACGAATTGATACGAATTTCACAAAAGCAATGAATGAAAAGCACCTTTTTCCATGCATAATTTCTGCAGAAATTCTGCATATATGCAGAAAGATCCAGAATTCTGCGTCTGCATCATTTGGCCAGAATTCCACATCTTTATGCCAAAATTCAGACTTGTAAACATGGCCTTAGGATGCCAGAATCCAGCAGTAGCAGGGCCAAGTCATGGCGGCAGTATCACTGGGATACTAAACTAACAATCCTAGCATGCATGTCAGCATACAGGGATTTGTCTGTATTGGTTTGGGGGTCAGGGGTCAAATACGAAATCTGTGCCCTAAATTAAAGAGTGCCTAGCCTTGTACCTTGGTATTGGTGTGTCATTGCTTTCTTATTGGAAAGCCATGGTGCAGCCAACCCACAATTAATGCACACATATGGGCACCCGAAATTGGACAAAGTGGGATTCAGACTCTCCCTAAACACAGTAATAGAAAGAGATATCATTCAGGTGCTTCCTGCTGAATGGAATAATCCTTTACAAGATGAAGAGGTGCATGGCTCAGATAAATCCTCTGTTATATCATTGACCTGCAGAGATTGATTTCACCCGCTGTTTAATTCATCTTGAGAAATATCTTTCACTTGTCTACAGCATCAGGGTCAAGGGTCTTAACATCTACAAAGCATCTTGTCATCGGGATCATCTTGTCTTTACCAACATGAGGCTGATTCTGGAGGAATGACATAAAAACGGGGTGGAATACTATTATTTTTTGTAATTTTAAAGTACTTTACTGTAATGTGATGTGTAATGCACTTCATCACGTAGTAAAGCCATATAAATGAATAGATATAATGCATGAATGGCTTAAAGGGGTACTCTGCTCCTAGACATCTTATCCCCTATCCAAAGGATAGGGGATAAGATGTCTGTTCGCGGGTAGTTCTGCCGCCGGGACCCCCGCCATCTCTGTGCAGCACCCAACGTTCATTTGGAACGCTGGGTGCTGCTGGCGGGGGTTGCATCATAATGTCCATGCCCCTCATGACGTTATGCCACGCCCCCTCAATGCAAGTCTATGGGAGGGGGCGTGGTGTAAGCCACGCCTCCTCCCATCGACTTGCATTGAGAGGGCGTGCGCGCAACGTCACGGAGGGAGGGGGGTTGGGAGCGTCATCATGACGACCCCCACTGCCCGCTACAAGCAAGCAGAGTAGCACCCCTTTAAGCACATCAGAATAAGAAATGTTGCCAGCCTTCTTCTTCTCTATGACATCTGTATGTTCTAGTAGGGCACATGAACAGGTATTGTCTTTGGAAGACAACCCCTTTGTAAGTCACGATTAACAATCTTACACCCAATGAGAACCCCCAATAGTTGTGGTCAACATTATTGACACCACTGACTATAAAGCATAAAATCTGTAAATAGGGAGATTTATCATCCTTTTACCTGGCAAATTTGTCAAAAAGTTGAAAAAGGTTTTGACCCTTTGTTCAACTCTTGCCAAATGGACACAGTGTGGGGCAAAGTGGGCATGATGCCACATGAAGGGGGCGTACCATCACAGACTCCCTAAATTAATCAAAATTTACAACTGCAAACAGGAGAAAATTGGAACTGAAATCTACGTCAGCTCCAACTGGTATAGGTTTCAGTCAGGGCGCACGGGCAGCCGGAGATGCATTGGGATGTATACATAAAATCAGTGTGCCCTTCTCGGAAAAACTGAACGCTATCAGAGCTGATACTATGGATAGCTTCCTCAAGGTCTGGGACCCTTGGATCTCCTCTTCTCACGCTCCTGACATTACTTATTACTTAACAATATAGTGGCCAGATGCTTCTGTGTTGTTCTACTGTCCATATTGTTTGACTCATGAAGTGTGAACCCTGACATGCTTACCTGGGTACCCCTTGACGTCTCTGTATTCCCACCCTTATCCTGTCCTGTTCCCCTTATACGTTTTCATGTTAGCGAATGCCGGTCTTCTCTCCTTCGTTCATGTTGCTAGATTGAGGGAAGATCGCATTGACCACATTGTATTACATGATGTGTTATTGTTGTTGGTGACCATAGCCTTTTATACGACTGTTGATATTGTATTGTATTTTTATCTATTGCTACCAATAAATTTCTCATTTTGACACTAAAATCAGTGTGCCCTTGTAGACCAGCATGTCAGAAAACGATATATACCCACAAAGAATTTAGTGAAACGTGAATATACACTCAGAAAAAAATACATTTAAAAAAGAGGTGTTGGAATCGAATGAAAGGTTAAAATGATGATAATATCAAGTGATTTCAATATTGGAGTGAAAGTATTTGTTTATTGGGGAAAACTATACCATTGATAGAATGTTCTAGTGCCCTCTAACCTGGATAAAAGATGACATACATTTAAAGGGGTACTCCACTGGCCAGCGTTCGGAAGTAAATGTTCCGAATGCTGTTTTCGCACTGCGGGGGTCGGACACGCCCCGCGTGACATAACGGCCATGCCCCCTCAATGCAAGTCTATGGGAGGGGGCGTGACGGCCGTCACGCCCCCTCCCATAGACTTGCATTGAGGGGGCGTAGCTGACCAGCGCAGTGCAAAAACAGGCCAGTGGAGTACCCCTTTAAGCATGGAGTCATACAGGTCCTATATGGTATCCTGAAGCACACAGATGTAGCAGCTGGGCCTGTAGATCCTGCCCTCGTAGGTTGCTGAAGCTGATTTTAAAGTTGTTACCATATATGTTGAAAAATGACAGCTGGGAGCCCTGCCATGAGAGACAACACATGTGGCTGCAGGATGTCCTGTATTAATTTTGACCCCTTTGGGAATTTTTACCTTAAGGACTCAGCAAATTTTTGTTTTTGCATTTTCGTTTTTTCCTCCTTCCCTTCTAAAAATCATAACGCTTTAAATTTTGCACCTACAGTCTCATATAAGGGCTTGTTTTTTGCATCACCAATTTTACTTTGCAATGACCTCATTTATTTTATAATATAATCTGGCCAAACCCAAAAAAAAATTTTTGCAGGATGAAATAAAAAAAAAACTAAAAGGCCATTTTGTAGCTTTTGGGGGCTCCCGTTTCTACGCAGTACATTATTTGGTAAAAATGACAGCTTATTCTTATTCTGTAGGTTCATATAGTTACAAGGATACCCAATTTATATAGTTTTTATTTTATGACTTAAAAAAATTATAAACTACATGCACCAAAATTTGTTAGTTTAAAATTGCCATTTTCTGACCCCTAAAACTTTTTTATTTTTCCATGTACGGGGCGGTATGAGGGCTAATTTTTTGCACCATCATCTGTAGTTTTTCTCGATACCATTTTTGTTTTGATGGGACTTTTTGATCGCTTTTTATTAATATTTGTATGGTATGTGAAGTGACCAAAATTGCACAATTTTGGACTTTGGTATTTTTTTACGTGTACGCCATCGACCGTGTGGTTTAGCTATCTTTATATTTTAATAGTTTGGACTTTTAGGCCAGCAGTGATACCACATATGATTATTTTTATTCTTTATTACATTATTTTAGTTAAGAAATGGGAAAAGGGGGGTGATTTAAACTTTTAGTAGGGAATGGGTTAATGAACTTTTATTACATTTTTTTTACACTTTTTTTTTTTTAGGTGGCTAAAACATGCAATCCTCTGAATGCATACACTGATCAGTGCTATGCCATTGCAAAGCACCGATCAGTGTAACCGATGACCTGCTGTCTAGCCTGCTGCAGGCATGGAGCAGTAGCTCGCCGATCGGACAACGGCAAGGCAGGTGAGCACCCTCCCATCGTCCGGTAAGCTGATCGATTTTGTCGCGATAGTCCCGATCAGCTCCGCTGAGCTGCCAGGATTCTTTTACTTTTGTTTTAGATGCCGTGATCAACTTTGATTGAAGGGTTAATACCAGGAATCGGCCCGATTGGCCATGCCCGGCATTATCCGTGGGTCCTGGCTGCCCGTAGCAACTGGGACTCACCGGGTTTAACCCATTCTCCGCCAGTGAGAATGGTTTAAACCCGTTATACCGGACCAGGGCGTACAGGTACACCCTGAGTCTTTAAGGATCGGGAATGCAGGGTGTATGCATACGCCCCGAGTCCCCAAGAGGTTAAGCTGTTAGCGTCCCTTGCATCACTACTAGGGGTGACCGACTGTTGTATATGATGGGTCCCTAGATCATTGCACCAGTAGTTAGAGCAGTGTGTAGCTCCACAGCAAAGGCGGGATTGAAGTGCCCACCACAAGGCCCTCTACTCAAACCTGACTGTTCCTGGATTTGTAGCTAAAGAGGTTATAATTCCATTCTGTAGCAGGCCAGATTTCTCCTCAAAATGCACCACTGCAAGTGAAGGCAACAGTGGCTGTCTGTCAATGGCCGAACATGTAATGGATAGTAGACATGGATTCTGTGGGGGCTTTTGTGTGCCCGCATAGTTGTACACCCCTCTCTGTTCCCCATATAGTTGTAGGCCCTCTCTCTCTATGCCCCCATAGTTGGAGACGGCCCCCATTCCCCAGACATACTGCCCACTTCGGTGCTCCACTACTCTTTCGATCTGGGGTCGGGACCTACCGTTATGGAATTGGTCCCTGTACCAGAGGAGCAGGGGAGCACCAAAGCGATAGTTACCACTCCACACCCAGATGGGCTGTGCTTTCTCCTGCAGGCTCTCCTGGCTACCTCCTGTGCAACGTCAGCTGCAAGATCTCAATGAAGAATCTGGGGGATATGATGGAAAACAAGTCCATGGAGGCCACACCTCAAAACTTAAAGAATCTGCAGCTTAAGTCTTGGTGCCAAATACCACAGGACACCTTTAAAGGTGCAAAGTGCAGTTATGACAGCTAAAGGGGGACCTACCAATACTAGGCAGATGGCTTTTTTGTTATGACTGTAAAATAATAATGCTAATAATATTCTTCCTAATTTTATGCTCATTTCCTAGTCATTCACACAGATCATATACAACACATTTTCGGTCTTATTAGCAATTAATGTAATTGCTCATTTTCTTTATTTTTAGACTTACCTACCACACATTTTCCTCCATTATCTGGATGACATCCAAAAAACAAGTTATCACAACATCTGTGTGAGAGTTACGTTGCGCCTCCCTGGCAATGACTCACAATACAGCTTGTTTACCACATGGGAAATGAACATTGGGGGGATTTCTCTGCTCCCACTGTGGTGGATGAGGTAAAATGGTTATTTTAGAATATACTTGCTAAAATGACACTCACCCCCCTCTCCCATCCACTCACTAACTCACTCTCCCCTCCCATTGTGTTTGAAAGAATGTCTCAAGATGGCGCCCAAACAGGATCTACACCCTGGATGATAAGGCCACGTGATGGACAAGAAACACCTGCAGATGGAAGAAACCAATCACAAGGGCAGTTATTCATGACGTATAGCTTTGCACACTGCACATTGTTACAAGATTATAAAAACCTTAGAATTGTTTAAAAGTACAGGAAGTATCATTTATCTGAACTGTGTGTCAGAGTGATTTCTTCTATCCTGCATATGCTGATCCTGACACCTACTTAGAAAGGGGGCAAATACTCATCTGATACCGGGCATCAAACATCAAAAATATTTGTTCTTTTATGACGCTGCATTTATTTACTTTTATTAGGTTTGGATTCAAACTTTTCTGTTAATCCTGGCATAAACCAGTGGTCTACCAAGAGCTGGTATAGGGGAGGGCCTCCGCCACCTTGAGATATCCACCACCCAGCATTTTTGATGACTGTTTGTTGTTAAAACTGTGCAGTAAGATATGACGACACTCAAAGATTTTTGCTTTTTCTTAACTTGCTTTAGTGAATAAATTGCTTGATTCCACAATTCCATATGCAAAAAACTGTAAAAAGTCCAAAATGTTACATATCAAAAATGTATCACCCAAGGTGCGCCTTCTCGGACACGCTAGACACTCTTCATGTTGCTGGAAATTTTCAGCCCATATCAGGGCCTCCTCTGGATGAAGATCCTTTCTCTCGCGAAGGGGAACAGAGTGGAGCTTGCGTGGACACTTACGACATTTTGGAGGACACGCCTCCTTTCTCAAGTATCCCTACAGTGCTCCCATCACCACATTACATAGGAGAAATACTCTCGCGAGAACTCATTTCTGGGAAGGAGAATAATAGTATTAAAATCCTAAGGTAATTAAAAATAGAAATCAAATTCTATACATATAACTTGGAACAGTAATAAAGATGTTTTCTCAGGTATACTCCAAAGTTACAGGATTCGTTTAAACCATTTGGGTTCAGCGAATTCAGCGTTTAGATCCAATAGACCTCATTCTCATCCAGTGTAATTCACTTACTTTATGTTTCTGTTCGGCAAAATGCCTGGCAACCCCCGTCTCTCCATACCTATTGGTCTCTTCAGTTTTTTCAAACATTTTGGTCAGTGCATTCCGGATTACATAACGGTGTTCGTTAATCTGGAATTTCGCATTGTTTGGCCCACATAGATCCTACTACAGGGGCATTTCAGTAGATACACAACCTGTTTCATTTCGCAACTGTACCAACCTCTGACAGGGAACTTAGTTACATATAAGGGGTGTACAATGTGGTCACTTTTGATAATACTAGGACAATTAGAACAAGAAAGGCATGCAAATGTACCCTTTTTCTGGACAACAGATTGTTTCTGTCAGCTTCTTTTTTATAGAGAGTGGACGCAAGCCACTTCCCCTCTTTATAAACCTCGACATCCAGGTAATGGATTTTTTGGAGATGTGCTTCTACTGTGAATTCAATCAACTCATGACATTGATTTAATGCTTTTACATATTTAACTAATTAATCACGTGGGCCCTCCCATAACATAAAAACTTCGTCCACATATCTGACCCATGTGGTGATGTATGTACTGGATGGAAATTAATGAACAAATAGCTCCTCAAATTTTCTCATAAAAATATTAGCAAAATATGGGGCCACTGGGGGACCCCATCGATGTACCCTGCAACTGTAAAAAATAATCTTCCCCAAAACGAAAATAATTTTAGCTTATACTATCTACAAAAGATCCAATAGAAATCTAATCTTGGAATTGTCAAGGGTAACATCTTTGCACAATTCCTCTCTTACCGCCATCAGTCCTTCATTACTCGGGATATTGGACAATGGGTAACAGATACATAATAGGCGTACGTGGGTAATTATTAATCAAGGCTCGGTGAATATTAGCATCAATAATACCCGTCAAGCAAAATTTGTATTTCTTTTTTTAAATATGGGAGTAGGGTCCCCCTTCAACTTTCTGTACACCTTCTCATCTTTCAATTGTTTTTCTGCATCTGATAAATACAGTTGTTTGTCCCATAGAACTATGCCCCCCCCCCACCACCACCTTTATCCGCTTTCTTTATAACTACCCTGTCATCTTTCACTAGATCTATCAGGGCTCGTTTTTCAATTGATGTTAAATTAACATCATAGAAAAACATTTTCAACCTCAAACTTCTACAGAACTTTCAAAGTATCTACTTTAAAATCAAATCAATCAAGTTCATATATGGGCACAAACCCTAAGCCTTTATTTATTAAGCTTTTTTGACTTTCAGATAGTTCTACCGCAGAAATATTAATCAGCAGCTCACCTCCTTGAGCTCCTGCTTCTTCTTCGCACTCCTTGTTTTTCCTTCCGCTACTTCTTGATACTGATTCTTCTTTTTTCTTACTGTTTTTCCTTTTTGATGTACCCCTTAAAAATCTTTCCTTTTTTTCTGTCCTTGTGGGGATTGACTTCTGTCGATCGAACTCGTCTCACTTTCAGATGTGAAGGTGTCACTAAAAGATGCTCTTGTGTTGTTCCAGTTATTTTACCTTCTGGCTTTACGTCTTTCTTCGGCCCATGTGTAGACTCGCTCGAGTTGGTAATCACGGGTGTCTCTTTCAAACTTATTCAGCTTAGTTTGTAATATAGAGGATCTTAATTTGGAGATAGATTCTTCCAGCTCTTTTTGTGTTTTCTTAACCACCTCAAGTGTAGATGTACTTTTAAAGTCCTCCTCCAATTTCTTAATTTCTCCCTGGATACTTTGTATTGCTGTCTGATGGTGCTGCACCATCAGGAACATAAGGTCTAAGGAATGGCGGTTACAAAGTTCATACCACTTCTGTTGGTAATCGGGGTCATCAGCGAGTTGTACTGGTGTTAATGAGCTTCTTAGACCCCGAGGGATCCGCTGGACTTTCAAATATTCTGTGAGAGTTGAAGCATGTAGGAGTAAGCTGGCTTCTTTCTTTTTCAATTGCAGTAACTTTTTTGCATGATCAATTTTGACGCTTTCTTTTAAGTTACTAAGCAATAGGCCAACTGACTCTGCAGATTCTAATATACTGTTCCTTTCCTCTTCGGTGAAATAAAATGTGTACATTTTTGTCTGTACTCTTAGAGATTGCATCGAAGGACATATTTAGCCTTATTTTAGGAAATGTCCAAAGTTCACAATATACAAGCTTAGGTAATAGGTGATAAGAGCACCACAATGTCAAGTATCAAAAAAGATAGTAAGCCACCTATTCACACCTGGGTCAGTGTAATGTGTTCGTTGTGAGGGCTCTTCACTCACTTCATAACCATGCAGTAAAAAGATATGACGACACACAAAGATTTTTGCTTTTTCTTAACTTGCTTTAGTGAATAAATTGCTTGAATCCACAATTCCATATGCAAAAAACTGTAAATCAATGTCATGAGTTGATTGAATTTACAGTAGAAGCTCCAAAAGATCCATTACCTGGATGTCGAGGTTTATAAAGATGGGACAAGGCTTGCGTCCACTCTCTATAAAAAAGAAGCTGACAGAAACAATCTGCTGTCCAGAAAAAGTTGCCATGCACCACAGACATTCAAAGGTATCCCAAAAAGTGAGTTTATAAGGGCCAGAAGGATATGCAGTTCAGTTGATGAATATGTCAAAAATAAAGAAATGTTGATGAAAAAATTTGTGGAAGGTAGGAGAGGAAGTACAAAAGGCAGAGAAAGAAGAAAGATAGAGGAAAAAAGAATGATGAGTTTGTGTATTTAGTTACATATGACAAACATGCGCAATTAATTAAAAACACTGTTAAAAAATACTGTTAAAAATACTACTTAAAGCTGCCCCGAAGTTCGGTAAGATGTTTGGCAAAATTCCCCATTTCACATACAGAAAAGGTAAATCATTGGCCAAGAAATAGTCTGGTGACAGCGGACATTAGAAAAAATAAAAAATCTAAACAAACATTGTTGCGATCTAAAAGCAAGGGTACGTTTGCATGCCTTTCTTGTTCTAATTGTTCTAGTATTATCAAAAGTGACCACATTGTACACCCCTCATATGTAACTAAGTTCCCTGTCAGAGGTTGGTGCAGTTGCAAAACGAAACAGGTTGTGTATCTACTGAAATGCCCCTGTGGTAGGATCTATGTGGGCCAAACAATGTGAAATTCCGGATTAATGAACAATGTTGTATTATCCGCAATGCGCTGACCAAAATGTTAGAAAAAACGCTGAATTCGCAGAACCCAAATGGTTAAAACGAATCCTGTAACTTTGGAGTATACCTGTAAGAAAACATCTTTATTACTGTTCCTAGTTATATGTATAGAATTTGATTTCTATTTTTGATTACTTTAGGATTAGGATTATTCTCATTCCCAGAAATGAGTTCTCGCGAGAGTATTTTTCCTATGTAATGTGGTGATGGGAGCACTGTAGGGATACTTGAGAAAGGAGGCGTGTCCTCCGAAACGTCGTACTGTATCGACTGGCCTAAGAGGTACTCCGGTGGAAAACAATTATTAAATATATATAATTTTTTTTCAAATCAACTGGTGCCAGAAACTTATACAGATTTGTAAATGACTTCTTTTTAAAAATCTTAATCCTTCCACCTGATATGTTTTAATGAAGAGGAATGATTCAAAGGTTAATTGGCAAACTTCAGATAGGCCAGTACAGGTGATTTCTTGAGGAGGGGGATCTTGCCAGTGCTGCAGGATCTCAATTCTTTACTGTGTTGTGTGTTACCAATTGTTTTCATAGTGACTATGACCTGAGATCATTGGCAAGATCCTCCCATGTAGTTCTGGAATGATTTCTCATTGTTCTTATGATTAATTAAACTTCTTGAGGTGAAATCTTACATGAAGCCACCGATTGAGGGAGATAGACAGTTAATTGGTGTATTCCTCCATTTGCACCGTTGTAAACTTCTCATTAAGCTTCTTGGTGATGATCTTGTATATATGTATATATATATCTTTAACGACGAAGGACGTATATTTACGTCCTTCGCCGGCTCCCGCGATATGCCGCAGGGTCATATCCGCGTCATATCGGGTCGGTCCCAGTGGTCATCAACGGCCATGACCCGCGGCTAATACAGGACATCACCGATCACGGTGATGCCCTGTATTAACCCTTCAGATGCTGCGATCAAAGCTGACCGCCGTGTGTGAAGCGAAAGTGAAACTATCCCGGCTGCTCAGTCGGGCTGTTCGGGACCGCCGCGGTGAAATCGCAGCATCCCGAACAGCTTACAGGACACTGGGAGCTGTTCGGCTGATCGGCGAATGACTGCTCTGTGCCTGAGATCCAGGCAGGAGCAGTGAAGCACCGATAACACTGATCACAGGCGTGTTAATACACGCCAGTGATCTGTGTAAGAGATCAGTGTGTGCAGTGTTATAGGTCCCTATGGGAGCTATAACATTGCAAAAAAAAAGTAAAAAAAAAGTGTTAATAAAGATCATTCAACCCCTTCCCTAATAAAAGTTTGAATCACCCCCCTTTTCCCATTAAAAAAATAAAACAGTGTAAATCAAAATAAAAATAAACATGTGGTATCGCCGCATGCGTAAATGTCCGAACTATAAAAATATATCGTTAACCGCACGGTCAATGGCGTACATGTAAAAAAATTCCAAAGTCCAAAAAAGCGTATTTTTGGTCACTTTTTATACCATTAAAAATGATTAAAAAGAGATCAAAAAGTCTGCTTGGATGCACTGCTTAGAAACGGAAGCTCCCAAAAGTTACAAAATGCCGTTTTTTCTTAGATTTTGTTGCACAATGATTTTTTTTCTGTTTCGCCGTGGATATTTGGGTAAAATGACTAATGTCCCTGCAAAGTAGAATTAGTGACACAAAAAATAAGCCATAATATGGATTTTTAGGTGGAAAATTGAAAGGGCTATGATTTTTAAAAGGTAAGGAGGAAACGAAAATGCAAAAATTGAAAAACCCTGTGTCCTTAAGGGGATATTTTAGATATGTATATATATATATATATATATATATATATATATATATATATATATATATATATATATATATAGAAGACATGCATAAGTTACAAGATGACTTGGACACACTGAGTGTCTGTGCATACACTTGGCAAATGCGGTTCAATGTGGATAAATATAAAGTTATGCATCTGGGTACAAAAGCTTGCAATGTAAATGTATATCGAAACCCATGTTCTTGTCAAAAAATCTCCACTTTGTTTTTTCATTTCTACATCCATGTTGTTGCATATCTCAGTGATGTTACCAACGCGGCTTGTATTTTGAGAAATGACTAGCATTGCATTGGATTTCTCTTTACAATTGTGTCTTATTTTATCCGCAATGTAAAAATAGACGCAGACAAAATAATTGAGGAGTCTCCATCTGCATTTTTGCATAAAAATAGAAAACCATCTGCACTATCAATATTCGGCTGTTTGAGAAATAGACGGTCATTTTTCAATGTTTAATTTCCACAGAAGGCGAATCTAAAAAAAAGTCTACCAGCGAGTATTCTTCTTCGCCTTGTTCCTTCACACATCCAGTCGCAGAGAAAAGTGAATTTCTCAGATTTATGAGCTGCTAAAATTGCATTTGTATGATTTGAAATGTCACAATTCTCCGGCTATAAGAAAACAATTAACATTTAGAACAGCACAGAAAATTGTTTTTGGACTTCTGCAATTTGCTGTATCCCTATGGAGCCAGGATCTCAATATGATGATAACCATTAAGATTCGCCTCTGTCCTTGCATCAACCAGATCCTCAATGAGCCATTTAGGAGAAAATAAAATACTTAAGGAAGGAAGCCACAAAATGATTTGTTTTCCTTAATGTTTATTTCACGTATAATGTTTTATTTACTTTATAATTATTGATGGTAATGCTCTGTAACTTAGAAACAGGTAAATCAATTAATATTATTACAAATGCTACTCTTCATGTGGAACAGTTAGGTTCCTCCAGTCTATCTCTTATCTATCTATCTATCTGCAGTATTTATTTATTTATGTATCTATCCATATCTATCTGTGCATCTTATATCTATCTATCACATATATATCTATCTATCTCATATCTATCTATCTATCCATCTCATATATATATATCTATCCATCAATATCTATCTATCAATATCTATCCATCTTATATCCATCTGTCTCATATCTCTCTGTCTATCTATCATCTATCTATCTAGCTATCTCATATCTATCTATCTATCTATCTATCTATCAATCAATCAATATCTATCTATCAATATCTATCTATCCATCTTATATCCATCTATCTCATATCTATCTGCCATTGGCTGTCCAGGCATGTTGGGAGTTGTAGTTTTGCAACAGCTGGAGGCACCCTGGTTGGGAAACGCTAGGATAGGGTATAAGTTATAGATCGCACTGGGTCCCCCGCGATCTCCTGAAGGGGATACATGGGATTCATGGAGGGGGTGTGTCGGCCATTGCTTCGTGTGGGGGTTGGCTTGCTCCCTTCCAGCAGACTGCCGGGGCCCCGTTCAGTCCTTTGGATAGGGGATAAGTTATTTTTCACTAAACAACTCCTTTGATGTGGCAAGGGCCCCTGCCATTAGTACTGCCCTGATGGCTGCCCTGGCAGAGGGACATGAGATTCTGGTGTAGGAGGCCCCCTAGAGGCAGGCCACACCAGGCCTCCTGTCCCAAGGGCCCCATAGCAGTTGCGGCCTACCTCTATGGACACTACGCCAATGATCTTGGGTCTCAGCTACTGACACGGTCAACGCAATCTCCAAGAGAGTCAAAGAAACACTGTAAAAAGGAGAATAAAACTTTGAGTGGACGAGAGAGAGGACAAGGATCATTATAATAGATTCTGAGGGATTTTTCTTCCTGGAAACACACAGGAGATAAGGAACACAGCTCTGTTTTCTTTGTGCTGATAAATTCAAATATTCCATCTTGTTCAGCACATGTCTGGGGAACTTGCAAGAGATCTGGAAATTGGCAAAGCTTAAAAGTGTCCTATCTTACCAGGCAGCACAGTCAACGCGCACAGCAGCTGCTAATCTCCATATATTGTACTGTCTCAGATATATTTATAACTGAGCTATATATTAAAGCCTCTTTTTATGTTTTCTTCAATAAAAGAGCAAAACTGGAAATATAAGAAAATAAAGGCTGTCACCAAATGGTCTTCAATGAACATATCCCTCAGATCAAAAATATTCCATTGAGATGTCCTCTGCTGTCTAGGTTGGTTATACCCAGGGCTACCTTTATGTTGGATGATGCCCTAATGATGCTGCCTGGTACCTTTTGTTGGTGCCCTCCATATAAACTGATGTTTTTTGGCAACATTCAGAAGACAGGATAAATAAAGGTGTCCAGCTCCCAAACGAAAAAAAGGTTCAAAGTCCAAACTTTAATAATCCATTTTAAAAACGCTCAAAGAAAAGCACCCAGTGTGAGTAAAAACCCCTTATGCTGACGCGTTTTGGACCATTAGGTCCTTAGTCATGGCAAAGGAGGAAAATAAGTAAGATCTTATATACTCCATACCAAACAACACATGTTTGCCAGGAACCTCCTACACACCACCTGGAGGTTGGAGTTGGTCCTCACTTTCTGGGAGGGATTGCAGCAGCCAGGTAAGTTAACCCATTCTTGTCAAGAAACATAGTATCCTCTATTACCGCATGTTACTGCATAGAAAACTATGTGGCATAAACAAATTCAAGACAAATACCATAGAAAATAGTAATAATGATCCAAAAAACATCATAAAAAATTACGTTTATGAAAAAATAAGAAAAAAACATTTCTACAGGAATAGTTTTATTCCTCAAACACTATCATTGGTCTCTCCAGAGATGAGATACATTTAGTTTTCTTAGATTATAAGAACTATAGTTCAATTTTTGTAGATTTGGGAGCCTAAGGAGTTCCACCATCAAACCTCTGTCATTCCTCTCTCCTTAGGCTCCCATATCTACAAAAATTGAACTATAGTTCTTATAATCTAAGAGAACAAAATTGATCTCATCTCTGGAGAGACCAATGATAGTGTTTGAGGAATAAAACAATTCCTTTTGAAATGTTTTTTCTTATCTTTTCATAAACGTAATTTTTTATGATGTTTTTTGGATATTGATTTCCCTGATTTCTTTGTTACATCTGTAATTATGTGCGCAGGTGTGGAAGTGGCATGACTTGGATACGGCCCATCCATGTCACTCCCACACAGCATATATAAAGTGATTTTAATCCATAAGGCCCTGTGGGCCGAAACGTGGCACATTATTTGAGTTCCTGTCATTTCCCATGGCAACCTAATAAAGAAGTTCCCTGCATGAGTCTGGTGCTGGACATTCTCTTCTTTGTATAAGCTTTAAATATTATTGTGTTGTTTATCTTTGCTGAACTATGTTATTTTTTCCATATTGTATCATCATTAATACTATTTTCTATGGTATTTGTCTTGAATTTGTTTATGCCACATAGTTTTCTATGCAGTAACATGCGGTTATAGAGGATACTATGTTTCTTGACAAGAAGGGGTTAACTTACCTGGCTGCTGCAATCCCTCCCAGGAAGTGAGGACCGACTCCAACTTCCAGGTGGTGTGTAGGAGGTTCCTGGCAAACATGTGTTGTTTGGTATGGAGTATATAAGGTCTGTACTTATTTTCCTCCTTTGCCATGACTAAGGACCTAATGGTCCGAAACGCGTCGAGATAAGGGGGTTTTACTGACGTTTTTAAAATGGATTATTAAAGTTTAGACTTTTAACCTTTTTTCATTTGGGAGCTGGACACCTTTCTGTTTATCCTGGCTTATTCCATACCGAGGAGACGGCTCGGCTTCATCCTTGCTTCGAACTCTAACAACAGGTGCTTAGAGACTGAATTGCTACAAGCGGTGAGCTGGCTAAACCTTCTCTTTGAGTTTATTAACATTCAGAAGACCCAAAGAGGATGAATGGAGCAGTGTCCGTGCATGGCCATCCAGCCCCGTTCATTCAGGGCTACAACTTTGCTCCATTCTCAGGATCAGCGAAGATCACAGCAGTTTGACTGCCCCTATTTCCCACATTTTTCCATATCCTGTGGATAGGTGGTAATGTATTGTACCACAACGGGTAAAGGCTGGCCAGCGGATGTACTGTCATTTTTAATATATATTGTATTGTGTGATATGTTTTTGCTTCCTTAAAGGGGTTCTTCACTGGAAAAAAAAATTAAAGGGGTACTCCGGTGAAAACCTTTTTTCTTTTAAATCAACTGGTGCCAGAAAGTTAAACATATTTGTAAATTACTTCTATTAAAAAATCTTAATCCTTCCAGTACTTATTAGCTGATGAATGCTACAGAGGAAATTCCTTTCTTTTTGGAACACTGATGACATCACGAGCACAGTGCTCTCTGCTGACATCTCTGTCCATTTTATAGGAGATGTATGCAAAGGGCAGCATGGTGGCTCAGTGGTTAGCACTTCTGCCTTGCAGTGCTGGGCCCTTGGGTTCAAATCCCACTAAGGACAACAATAAATAAAGACTTATTATTATTATAATAACGTTAGCAAAGCGCACTGTGCTCGTGATGTCATCAGAGAGCATTCAAAAAAGAAAAGAATTTCCTCTGTAGTATTCAGCAGCTAATAAGTACAGGAAGGATTAAGATTTTTTAATAGAAGTAATTTACAAATCTGTTTAACATTCCGGAGCCAGTTGATTTAAAAGAAAAAAGGTTTTCACCGGAGTACCCCTTTAAATCAACTTGTGCCAGAAAGTTAAACAGGTTTGTAAATTACTTCTATTAAAAAAATCTTAATCCTTCCAGTACTTATCAGCTGCTATGATCTACAGGAAGTTATTTTCTTTTTGAATTTCCTTTCTGTCTGACACAGTACTCTCTGCTGATACCTCTGTCCATGCTGTGTGGAGCAGGAGAACTTTGCTATGTGGATTTGCTCCTACTCTGGACATTTCCTAAAATGGACAGAGGTGTCAGTAGAGAACACAGTGGTCAGACAGAAAAGAAATTCAAAAAGAAAAGAACTTCCTGTGGAGCATATAGCAGCTGATAAGTACTATAAGGATTAAGATTTTTTTAGTAGAAGTAATTTACAAATCTGGCACCAGTTGATTTAGAATTTTTTTTTTCTAGTGGAGAACCCCTTTAAGCTGTTTAGCACATCAAAGATTACAAGTAAGTCACTACACACATTTGCATACAGTGCTGCAGGGTTACAAACAGGTTACCACACAGTGCCATCTAGTGGCCACTCATCAAAGTAGTGCTTTCCATAGAAAGCAATGAGAAAGTCAGAGCCTTGTTCTGAAAAGTTTCAGGTACACGTCAGGATATGCGCTCCAGAGGCTATAAAAGCCCTGAGTCACTGCTCCTTAGTTGAAGTTGTTAAAGGAGTCTTCCAGGGCAAAATAATTTATCCCTCATCCAAAGGATAGGGGATAAGTTATAGATCGCGGGGGATCCGAGCGCTGGGGCCCCCCAGGGATCTCCTGGATGGGGCCGCGGCAGTCTGCAGGAAGTAAAGTTTCGTCCCCAGCAGAAAGCCGCGGCAGACACGCCCCCTTCATGTATCTCTATGGGATACATAGAGGGGGCGTGTCGGCCGCCGCGTCATGCGGGAACGGAACGCCCCCTTTCCAGCATACTGCTGCGGCTCCGTCCAGGAGATCCCGAGGGGTCCCAGCGCTCAGACCCCCGCGATCTATAACTTATCCCCTATCCTTCAGATAGGGGATAAGTTATATTGCACTACAGATCTCCTTTAAGTTGCGACAGTTCAGAGAGAGACAGAAGCTGCATTTTACCTAGGATAGGATAGGACAGGATAGTACTACAATGGGTGAAATTAAAGGAACATACTCTGCAGACTTTATGGCACCAAGGCACTGGATGTGGCATGTCTCTAGTTCTCAGATACCAAAATTGTGTCAGCCATGGGCCTAGTTAGAGTCATCAGGGCTGTCTAGTAGTGACCAAGATATATTGGGGATGTTTCATCAAGGCCTGTGCTGAGGAAAAGCTGTCCAGTTGCCCATAGCAACCAATCAGATTGCTTCTTTCATTTTTCAGAGGCCTTGAAATGAAAGAAGAAATCTGATTGGTTGCTATGGGCAACTGGACAACTTTTCCTCAGCACGAGTTTTAATAAATCTCCCCTATTCTGTATACAAGGCCTCAAATAGTGATTAAAGGAGTAGTCCGGTGCGCACTTTTCTTATTTTGTCCGGGCTGCAAAAAAAAAAGAAAACAAACATTCTCTTGCCTGCCTACGCGCCCCCGGAGCTCCGGTACAGGTGGGTACTGGGCTGTTTGCTTCTTACTTCCTGTTAGCCCGGCACGTCACACGGAGCTTCACCGGCCGAGGTGGGACATCACTGCGGCCGGTGATAGTCTGTGTGACGTGCCGGGCTAACAGGAAGTAAGCAAACAGCCCAGCGACCGAACACCTGTACCGGAGCTCCGGGGGCGCGTAGGCAGGCAAGAGAAAGTTTGTTTTCTTTTTTTTTGCAGCCCGGACCGGATAAAATAAGAAAAGTGCGTGCCGGACTACTCCTTTAACTTTATATAGCTGGTGCTTAGTCCTGCCTCCGAGGTTCATAGAAGTTGTGTAGTCTTTACTGGTATGTAGTAATGCTGCTATGTAGTTATGGCTGACTAATGTAAAGAAGCAAAAACTGGAAGTATTTAATCAAACCTGTCATGACTTTCATGCTGCCTGAACCACAAGCCATTGGGGTGGTCCCCGGTGGATTCTCCCTGCCCTGCCCTTTATTGATTGATCTTTCTCTATACCCAAAAAGAGAGAGATCTATCAGTTAAGGTAAGAAGGGAAGCGAGAAGAAGCTGCCAGAACCACCCTCATGACTTGTGGTTCCAGCAGCATGAAAGTAATGACATTTACATAGTTGGTGCGGAGTCCTGCCTTCCGAGGTTCATAGAAGTTGTGTAGTCTTTGCCAGGGCTGCCATCAGAAATTTCGGGGCCCCTTACACAGCTCAAGGCCCTTCCTCCACGTGGCCCGCCCCCCAAAACCGCCCCCCCCCCCCCCAGGGCCTGTTCCTAATCTTATTTTATTTTCTAATGATATATTTCTAATTAGATTAAAGCAGAGTGCAGTGCAGTAAGACATTTTGCTGCACAATATTTTACTGTACTGCACCCTGCTATATTCTAATACACCCTAATCTAGTTACTGTGAAAGTTCCCTAAAAATTCAGCAATAGTGCCACATACTGATCATACAGAGGTAGATACTAGCAGGGGCTCTGCAGCCATTATAAGGGATTACAGTTACATTTACTGACTCACAAGCTACGTCTGCTTTGATTAGAGGCCATCATGAAGACTCGTCTCCAACGAACCTGCCAGACAAACATTTTAGGCGCCTTTCTTCAGCACAATGTGCCCCCCCCCTATATATTTATTGACCCCCCCTCTCTGTGCCCCCATAATATATTTAATGACCCCCCCCTCCCCTCTGTGCCCCCATATACTGCTGCAGGCTCTCCACAGACATACTGCCTCCTGCCATATATAGGATGCGGCTGCAGGCAGTATGTCTGTGTACCAGCCAGTTTCCGTGGTCCAATCACTCCTTCTCTAGTCTGGGGTCAGGATCCACTGCTATGGCCTATGGGTCATAGCCAGGGGCGGACTGACAACACTAGGGGCCCCCGGACCAAAAAAAAGGCAAGGGCCCCCTGCGAGGCTCCGCAGCTCGTCAATCTTCTGCCACTCTCCTATTCTACCCAAATCCCACACACAATAAACAAAAATTTATATATATGTAAGAAACACTGAAACATAGGTAAATTTCCATGACCAATAATACTGGTATACAAGGAGTAAATATATACCACCACACAATAACTGGATAATACTGCCATGCTGTACTGAATAGAACCACTATACACAGACCAGTATACTATAAAGGATCTGTATAAGTGATTATATACAGGACCATATGGCGGTAGATATCAGCTGTGCACAGGATGTATATACCATATAAGTGATTACAGTTACAATTTGGGACTCACAATTACGTCTTTTCTGATCAGCGGCATCCTCTTTCCTTTTCTTCTCTGCCCAGATCAGACCGCCATGTGGATCTCTTAACATCTGCAGGAAAAACATGTCAGACTCTGCATATATTCAGTGCCCTCCTCTCCTCTACACAATCTTTCCATCTATAGGCCCACAAACTGTAATAATGCCCTCCTTGGTGTCCTGCACAGTAAAAGGGCATGTAGGTAGGTAGCCAGGTAAATAGGTAACTAGGTAGGTAGATCAGGAAGCCAGATATGTAGGTAGGTGACAAGCCAGGTAGGTAGGTATAGGAAGTTACCCCCCCTCTCTTCCCCATAGGTATAGGCAGTTACCCCCCCTCTTCCCCATAGGTATAGGCAGTTACCCCCCCCCCCCCCCTCTTCCCGGCTGTATCAATGCGCAGTGGCCGTGCGCGAGTAAGTAGTTCCTCCCGTCGGTGGCCGGCCACTGCGCATTTAAAGAGACAGCCGGCCCCGGAGCATCCCTGCTGCATCATTGAAGCAGCAATGACTGGGGGCAGCGACGGCAGCACTGCACAAACTGTAAGTAATCAGTCATGAGTGGCGGCGGGCCCGCTTACTGACTGACAACTTGACACAGCAGCACAGCAGGCCAAACAAAAACAAAAAAAAGCAGCAATGAATGCGGCAGCGGCGGCGGCAGTACAAACTATATGTCTCAGTCAATGAGTGGCGACGCCGGGCCCACTCACTGACTGACAACTTGACAGCACAAACTGTTACTGACAACTAAAAAAAAGGCCAGGGACGGCCGGGCCTCCCTGAAGCTCCGGGCCCCATACAAGTGTATGGGTTGTACCCCCTGATGGCGGCCCTGGTCTTTGCTGGTATGTAGTAATGGCTGATTAATGTAAATAAGCAGGAACCAGAAGCATTTAAATCAAACCTGTCATTACTTTCATGCTACCTTAAACACAAGCCATTGGGGCAGTCCTCAGTGGATTCTCTGTGCCCTGCTGGTCTTCATTCATTGATTGATTGATTGATCTTTCCTTATACCCATAGAGAGATCTGTCAGTCAAGGCCAGCAGGGAAGAAGCTGCCAGTAGCACCCAGATGACTTGTGGTTTAGGCAGCATAAAAATATGTCTTGCCTCTGATGTTCATAGAAGTTGTGTAGTCTTTGCTGGTTCTTTGGAGGCACCCTAGTTGGAAAACACTGGTCTTTTGCATGTAATGCAGCTCATTTGTGCACCCAGAGGACTTGTGGTTTTGGCAGCATGAAAGTGTTTCCTGCCTCCGATGTTCATAGAAGTTGTGTAGTTTTTGCTAGTTCTTTGCCAGTGTTTTCCATAAATTGTGTCTCCAACTGTTGCAGAACTACAACTCCCAGCATGCCCAGACAGCCAATTGCAATCACAGCCACCTCTGTGGCCTGTGAGGAATATCGGAAGATTACCCCTGTGCAAGATATAAGACGTGACACATTAATAAAGAGACGGCATATTTTTCCTGCATTTAGTTTTGCTGATAGTCTTAATAACAGCCGCCATTCTGAGCTACTCTCAAAGCACAAAACAATCAGGAAATCAATTCTGCAAAAGCCCAACGTCTGGCAGGCCGCAAATTCACGAATGTCAAAACTGACAGGAAATACTCATATTGTCCGATTAAGTTTTTAAGTATGTTATACGCCGGCGTTCCCTGGGCGCTTGGCATCTTCTCATTTAACCAGTGCCATGCACCTACGCCCACACATAGCAGTCCTACGATCACACCTCCTTCTCGTCTTCACAGGAATAAGGACATTTACTTTGAGACTCAGATTTTCTGGAGCGCAGCCTGTTATGTTTCCCCCCCCCCCCCCCCCCCCCCGTATCAGTGCACAGGTTCAAAGGGACTTTTGAAATTTGGGGATTTCATCTGCACTCTTTGATTCACCTGGAGGATATCTCTTTCTTCTAAAAACCATGATGCCAAGCTCAAGCTCATTGCCACCTGGTGCACTTATCAGGTATCATTATCGGTATGCCGGAAAATGTTTTACTTACCTGAAATATATAGATTGTCCAGAAAATAAAATATATCATGTCACACAAAGTTAAAGCGGTATTCCAGGATTTTTTTTATTTGACTATGCTCCAGTTGCTGTAAAGTTAGTGTACTTCATAATATAGTGTCTGTACCTGTTTTTGATGGGGGTCTCGCAATTCTTCTATGATTTTTGCCCCGAAGTTAATTTTTAACAGCATAGAAAATGAGTGTCGCCTCAGGTTTTCCCAGGTTGCATTGCGGCCCGAGACATGACATCACTAGTCAGGTGATCAGAGGGAGTCTGTATGCTTTAATGGGTGAAGCGACCGCTGGGTGGAAGGAAGATCATTCTGCAATTAATTGTATTTTTTCAACAGCCATAGGCACCCTGGTTGAACAACACTGGTCTTTTGCAGGAAATGCAGCTCATTTGTGCTTCAATGGGCGGGGTGGCTGATGTGTGGGAGGAAGAAAAGTGACCTCACTTGTACAAACAAGGAATTATGGGACTTCTAGTTGAAGAAGGAAACTCCAACAGGAAATAGCCAGTTTACAACTGGTACAGCAATGCCATCTGTCTCATCATCTTGTCACTTTAGACCAGGGGTCTCCAAACTGTGGCCCTCCAGATATTGCAAAACTACAACTTCCAGCATGCCTGGACAGCCATTGGTGCCATATTCATGCAACGCCCCCCCAAGAACTGATGGTAGAGGGCGGGTGTGCACATGTCAGCCAATAAAGCAGCCTTTGTCCAGCACTGGAAAGTGCTGAGTCATGTAACACATTCCATGGCAAAACACAAAATATGGCACCACACTGGTTTTAGACTAAGTGTGGTCCTGGGAAAAGATTTAATATGTGGCCCCAGATTGCGTGACCAAAAATCACTATGTTGCGCTCCCTGAATTGTGCTGCATCCCAGCTAATGTGAGTAAATGAGACTGCGCTGCAAACCACAAATGGCTGTGACTACAACATGACAATTGTAATAATTCCATCCAGGATGAATTTGGGGCTGTGGTAATTTGGGGGTCGCAATGTGACCCCATTTAGTGCAGATCTGCTCAGCTCCCCCCTTTGCAAGAACGAAGTGCACGGACACCTGTGGAGCAACAGCAACTTGTAAGGAAACCTAGAGAAATCCAGCGCAAAATAGCATCATAAAATGTATGGTCACAGGAAACCACAGGGTCACAGAAAGCCACAGGGTCACAGAAAGCCATACATTTTATGATGCTGTTTTAAGGGTTTAATAAACCCCCCAAAGAGCAAGAACTGATTTGCGCTGGATTTCTCTACATGGGACCACATTTACTTACATTAGCTGAGATTCAGCATGATTCAAGAACAACATGGCGATCTTTGACTGCGCAACCCATTTTTGCCGTGTAGCCCTAAACTAATATTGTAACCTACAACAGTTATCTTCTCAGTGCTGCCTGTCAGTAATAGCGCCCACATATACTATAACAGTGATCTTCTCAGTGCTGCCTGTCAGTAATAGCGCCCACATATACTATAACAGTGATCTTCTCAGTGCTGCCTATCAGTAATAGCGCCCACATATAATATAACAGTTATCTTCTCAGTGCTGCCTGTCAGTAATAGCGCCCACATATAATATAACAGTGATCTTCTCAGTGCTGCTGTCAGTAATAGTGCCTACATATACTATAACAGTGATCTTCTCAGTGCTGCCTGTCAGTAATAGCGCCCACATATAATATAACAGTGATCTTCTCAGTGCTGCTGTCAGTAATAGTGCCTACATATACTATAACAGTGATCTTCTCAGTGCTGCCTGTCAGTAATAGCGCCCACATATACTATAACAGTGATCTTCTCAATGCTGCCTGTCAGTAATATCGCCCACATATACTAAAACTGTGATCTTCTCAGTGCTGCCTATCAGTAATAGCGCCCACATATACTATAACAGTGATCTTCTCAGTGCTGCCTGTCAGTAATAATACTCAAATATACTATAACAGTGATCTTCTCAGTGCTGCTGTCAGTAATAGTGCCCACATATAATATAACAGTGATCTCCTCAGTGCTGCTGTCAGTAATAGTGCCCACATAT
This sequence comes from Hyla sarda, assembly GCF_029499605.1. Taxonomy (NCBI): domain Eukaryota; kingdom Metazoa; phylum Chordata; class Amphibia; order Anura; family Hylidae; genus Hyla; species Hyla sarda. The sequence goes on along the minus strand of NC_079196.1, from coordinate 192,931,466 downwards.
ACTATAACAGTGATCTTCTCAGTGCTGCCTGTCAGTAATAGCGCCCACATATACTATAACAGTGATCTTCTCAATGCTGCCTATCAGTAATAGCGCCCACATATACTATAACAGTAATATTCTCAGTGCTGCTGTCAGTAATAGTGCCCACATATACTATAACAGTGATCTTCTCAGTGCTGCTGTCAGTAATATCACCCACAAATATTACAACAGTGATCTTCTCAGTGCTGTTGTCAGTAATAGCGCCCACATATAATATAACAGTGATCTTCTCAGTGCTGCCTGTCAGTAATAGCACCCATATATACTATAACAGTAATATTTTTAGCGCTACCTATCAGTAATAGCACCCACATATACTATAACAGATAACCGTGATCTTCTCAGTGCTGCCTGTCAGTAATAGCACCCACATATACTATAACAGTGATCTTCTCAGTGCTGCCTTTCAGTAATAGCACCCACATATAATATAACTGTCAGGAACCGGACTGGTATGCGGGTAGGATACGGGTAGTGGATCCTCTGTGTCAGTGAGGCGATGACGTGGGCCGTACCAGGGGACCGGTTCTAAGAAGTTACTGGTTTTCACCAGAGCCCGCCGCAAGGCGGGATGGACTTGCTGCGACGGTAATGCCCAAGTCGTATCCCCTGATAGCTACTCGACCTCACTGACAGCTGAGATAGGCGTGGTACACAAGGACAAGGCGAAGGCAAGGTCGGACGTAGCAAGAGGTCAAGGCAGGCGGCAAAGGTTCGTAGTCAGGGGCAACGGCAAAGGGTCTGGATACACAGGCTAGGGATACACAAAACACTTTCTCAGGGCACTAGGGCAACAAGATACGACAAGGACAGGAACGGGAAGTGGGTTTTTATATGTTTTGCACTGATTGGACCAGGAACCAATTAGTGGTGCACTGGCCCTTTAAATTCCATAGAGATGGCGCGCGCGCGCCCTAGAGAGCGGGGCCGCGAGCGCCGGGATGGAAGTCAAGGGGGATGCGGCTGGTAAGAGACATGGGACGCGATCCGTGAGCAGCGGGCACGTCCCGTCCCGCGGATCGCGTCCCCTTCGGTGACAGAGGAGCAGCGCTCGCGGTCAGCGCCACCCACCGGAGTGCTGCAAGCAGAGGGATGCCGCGAGCGCTCCGGGGATGCAGCGGGACCCGGAGTGCTCGGCGTTACAGTACCCCCCCCTTAGGTCTCCCCCTCTTTTTGGAACCCAAGAATTTATGAATGAGTTCCTTGTCAAGGATATTGGCCTCAGGTTCCCAAGACCTCTCTTCAGGGCCACAATTCTCCCAATCAACAAGAAATTAATTTTTTACCTCGGGCGACCCTGGAGGCGAGGATCTCCTTGACAGAGAAGACATCAGAGGAGCCAGAGACAGGAGTAGGAACAGTGACCTTGGGAGAAAAGCGGTAAAGTATGAGAGGTTTGAGAAGAGAAACATGGAAAGAGTTAGGAATACGAAGAGAAGAAGGAAGATGGAGCTTGTAGGAGACGGAATTGATTTGATTTTTGATTTTAAATGGCCCGAGGTACTGAGGACCAAGCTTGTAGCTAGGAACACGGAAATGGATGTATTTGGCAGAGAGCCACACTTTGTCAACTGGGGCAAAGACAGGAGGAATTCTTCTTTTTTTATCAGCATGTCTCTTCATGTGAGATGAGACCAGTAGGAGCGACCTTTGAGTTTCCTTCCAGATAGAGGCGAAGGCTTGTGTCAATTCATCTACGGCAGGAACCCCAGATGAAATGGGAATGGGGAGGGAGGGAAGCGGATGACGGCCGTACACCACAAAAAATGAAGATTTGGAGGAAGATTCAGAATTTTTGAAGTTGTACGAGAATTCAGCCCAGGGCAGAAGGTCGACCCAATCATCTTGGTGGGAGGAGACAAAATGTTGCAGGTAGTCACCAAGAATCTGGTTTACTCTTTCTACTTGTCCATTGGATTGTGGATGATAAGCAGAAGAAAAATTTTATTTGACTGCAAAGTGCTCTCCAAAATTTTTAGACAAATTGAACGCCTCTATCAGAGACAATATGCGTGGGAAGCCCATGGAGACGAAAAATTTGGAGAAAAAATTGTTTTGCCAATTGAGGCGCAGAAGGAAGGCCTGGAAGCGGGACAAAATGAGCCATTTTGGAAAAGCGATCAACTACCACCCAAATGACAGTGTTGCCATGAGATGAAGGAAGGTCAGTGAGGAAGTCCATAGCTATATGGGACCATGGTTGTTCAGGCACAGGCAGAGGAAGGAGAAGACCAGCAGGCTTCTGGCGTGGAGTCTTGTCACGTGCACACACTGTACAGGCCCGTACGAAATCCGTCACATCTTTCTCCAGGGAGGACCACCAATAGTGTCTGGCAATTAACTGTATGGACTTTTTGATTCCAGCATGACCAGCCAGGTGGGAGGAATGACCCCATTTGAGAGCTTGGAGGCGAAGACGTGAAGAAACGTAAGATTTTCCCAGAGGAATTGGCTCCAAAGAAGCAGGAGCAGACACTCTGGAGGTATGATGAGCTGAGGAAGAGCTTCGGATTCTGAGGCATCGGTGGAACGTGATGGAGCATCTGCCCTGACATTCTTGTCATCTTGTCAAAATTAATCTGAAAATTGAAACGGGCAAAAAACAACGACCATCTAGCCTGGCGAGGATTTAAACGCTGGGCGAATTGAAGATAAGAAAAATTTTTGTGGTCCGTGTAGATGGTGATGGGATGAAGGGACCCTTCCAGAAGATGTCTCCACTCTTCAAGTGCCAACTTAATGGCCAATAATTTACGGTCACCTATAGAATCGTTTTTTTCAGGAGGAGAAAAAGTTTTGGAGAAAAATCCACAAGTGACATTTTTTCCCTTAGTGGTTTTTTGAAGAAGGACAGCTCAATCTCCGACTGAGGAGGCATCAACCTCAAGGAAGAAAGGCTTGAGAGGATCTGGCCTGGACAAGACTGGTGCAGAGGCAAAGGCGGCTTTGAGGTGGTTAAAGGCTTCCTCCGCCTGCGGTGGCCAAGATTTCGGATTAGCGTTTTTCTTTGTCAGTGCTACAATAGGAGCAACGATGGTGGAGAAGTGGGGAATGAATTGTCGGTAATAATTAGCAAATCCGAGAAATCGTTGGATAACTCGCAGACCAGTGGGGCGTGGCCAATCTATTACCACCGATAGCTTGTCAGGGTCCATGTGAAGGCCTTGACCGGACACTATGTATCCCAGGAAGGGTAGACTGCTGCGCTCAAAGAGACATTTTTCAATTTTGGCATAAAGTTGGTTTTTGCGTAGGCGCTGAAGCACTTGATGGACAAGGAGGCGGTGTTCGTCTAGGTTGGGGGAAAAAATGAGGATGTCATCAAGATAGACTACCCCACAGGAATACAGCAAGTCCCGAAAAATCTCATTGACAAAGTCCTGAAAGAGTGCAGGGGCGTTGCAAAACCCAAAGGGCATGGCAAGGTACTCAAAGTGTCCATCTCTAGTATTGAAGGCGGTTTTCCATTCATCACCTTCTCGAATACGGATGAAATTATAGGCACCCCTGAGATTGAGCTTGGTAAAAAATTTTGCTCCCCGCAGGCGATCAAATAGTTCTGAGATGAGAGGCAGAGGATAACGGTTCTTTACAGTGATTTTCTTAAGACCATGGTAATTAATGCAAGGCTGTAGGGATCCATCTTTTTTGGCAATGAAAAAGAAGCCTGCTCCTGCAGGAGATGAAGATTTTCGGATAAAACCCTTTTTAAGGTTTTCTTGTATATATTCAGACATGGCCTGCGTTTCAGGAGCAGATAGTGGGAAAATCCTGCCACGGGGTGGAGTAGTGCCAGGAAACAAATCAATAGGACAGTCATAGGGTCTGTGTGGTGGTAAGACTTCTGCTTGCCTTTTAGAGAAAACATCAGATTAGTCCTGATAGGCTTTAGGAAGGCCTGGCAATGGTGTGGTGAAGGAGACTTGACAGGTAGGAACAGACTTGAGACATCGTTTGTGGCAGGAAGATCCCCAACTTTTAATGTCCCCAGTGGCCCAGTCGAGGGTAGGTGCGTGACGCTGGAGCCAGGGCAGACCAAGAAGAATTTCAGAGGTACCGTTGGGTAATACAAAAAATTCAATACTCTCATGATGGAGATCTCCAGCGCTCATGAGCAGAGGTTCTGTGCAATAACGCACGGTGCAGACCAGTCTTTCTCCATTCACAGATGAAATGAAGAGAGGTTTGACGAGACGGGTAACAGGGATATTGAATTTATTGATGAGAGAGGCTTCAATGAAATTTCCTGCTGAACCTGAGTCCAGAAAAGCCACAGCGGAAAAGGAAGTATTGGTACTTGCAGGTAGAGAAACAGGTAAAGTCAGACGTGGAGAGGATGAATTCACACCTAGTAACGCCTCTCCCACGTTAATTAGGTGCGCGCGTTTACCTGACGCGGAGGATGAATAGGTCAGTCCTTTAAGAAATGTTCGGTACTAGCACAGTACAGGCACAAATTTTCATTTCTGCGGCGAGTCCTCTCTTTTTGGGTCAGGCGAGACCGATCCACTTGCATGGCGGGAGGCACAGGAGTAGGTTGCAGTGGACTCTGGAAGAGAGGTCAAAAAAATATTTTTCTTTCAGCTCACCTCCTCCACGGTCTGCGCGGACTTCAAGCCAGGCCTGGCTTCGTACATGGCAGCAATTGAAGAAAGGAATAGTCCAGCAGTGCCTTAAAATGTTGAATTTTATTCTTTCATTTAAAACGAAGAGCACACTCCAAACACTATCACCATGCCGGCAGGCAACTCACATGGACGCGTTTCAAACGCATGCGCGTTCTTGATCACCATAACACCTGTGTGCGCCCTACCTCCTAAATACCTGATTCAGGAGGGAGGAGCACATATTCAGTAGAAAAATGTGTAACAAACATTGTTATTTCAAATAAAAAACAAACAGGTATGCTTTAAAACTTCACTGTTGCATTTTCTTAAATGACCGTCTCACTTGTCACACCAATATCTCCCAATAACTAGAAACTCGTCATTAAACATTGGAGATTGCGGAGGTGACAATACAAGGACCGATGGTGTGTGAATTCATGTTCACCAGGAGAAGGAATACTAATTCAGTTCCATTAAAGACATTGGGTAAATCGCAATTCAAATAATGCACTGTGTGAACTGATGTGCATATATGTGTTGCTCAAACCTTGCTGTCCTTGCAAACCAAGGGGGATCTAATAATGGTAAAGTTAGTTCCTAGCTGCAACAAGGTGTTCTAGTTATTGGGAGATATTGGTGGTGACAAGTGAGACGGTCATTTAAGATGCAATGCAACAGTGAAGTTTTAAAGCATACCTGTTTGTTTTTTATTTGAAATAACAATGTTTGTTACACATTTTTCTACTGAATATGTGCTCCTCCCTCCTGAATCAGCTATTTAGGAGGTAGGGCGCACACAGGTGTTATGGTAATCAAGAACACGCATGCGTTCGAAACGCGTCCATGTGAGTTGCCTGCCGGCATGGTGATAGTGTTTGGAGTGTGCTCTTCGTTTTAAATGAAAGAATAAAATTCAACATTTTAAGGCACTGCTGGACTATTCCTTTCTTCAATTGCTGTCTGGAAGAGAGGTGCCAAGCAAAGAAACCGCCTGGTGCGAACAAGATCCTTTTCTTGGCGGAGCTCCTGGCGTCTTTCTCGTGTGGCCAGAACGCATATTTCTCGTGTGGCCAGAACATCTTTGATGTGGCTGGATAAACCTTTCTTGAAGGTCGTGCAGAGGGCCTCATTGTTCCAGGCGAGTTCAGAGGTGAGGGTATGGAACTGTATGGCATATTCGTCCACTGAAGAGTTCCCTTGGACGAGATTCAGAAGAGCCGTCTCGGCTGAAGAAGCCCGGGCTGGCTCCTCAAAGACACTGCGTACTTCGGAGAAGAAGGACTAGATGGATGCAGTGGCAGGATCGTTGCGGTCCCAAAGCGGTGTGGCCCAGGACAAGGCCTTTCCAGACAACAAACTGACCATGAAAGCCACCTTAAACCGTTCTGTGGGGAACTGGTCCGACATCATCTCGAGGTGCAGGGAACATTGAGACAGGAACCCACGGCACATCTTAGAGTCCCCATCAAATTTCTCAGGAAGAGACAGGCGGACTCGAGAGGTAGAAGCATCAGCTCGCAGTGGAGGGGAAGCTGGAGCTGGCAGAGGAGATGATCGACACTGTGGAGGCAGAAGCTGCTGGAACATGGCGGTCAACTGCGACAGCTGTTGTCCTTGTTGGGCGATCTGTTGAGACTGCTGGGCAACCACGTTGGTGAGGTCAGCGAGACTTGGCAGCGGCACCTCAGCGGGATCCATGGCCACATATACTATAACAGTGATCTTCTCAGTGCTGCCTGTCAGTAATAGCACCCATATATACTATAACAGTAATATTCTTAGCGCTACCTATCAGTAATTGCACCCACATATACTATAACAGTGATCTTCTCAGTGCTGTCTGTCAGTAATAGCACCCACATATAATATAACTGTCAGGAACCGGACTGGTATGCGGGTAGGATACGGGTAGTGGATCCTCTGTGTCAGTGAGGCGATGACGTGGGCCGTACCAGGGGACCGGTTCTAAGAAGTTACTGGTTTTCACCAGAGCCCGCCGCAAGGCGGGATGGACTTGCTGCGGCGGTAACTCCCAGGTCGTATCCCCTGATAGCTACTCGACCTCACTGACAGCTGAAATAGGCGTGATACACAAGGACAAGGCGAAGGCAAGGTCGGACGTAGCAAGAGGTCAAGGCAGGCGGCAAAGGTTCGTAGTCAGGGGCAACGGCAAAGGGTCTGGATACACAGGCTAGGGATACACAAAACGCTTTCTCAGGGCATTAGGGCAACAAGATACGGCAAGGACAGGAAGTGGGTTTTTATATGTTTTGCACTGATTGGACCAGGCACCAATTAGTGGTGCACTGGCCCTTTAAATTTCATAGAGCCGGCGCGCGCGCGCGCCCTAGAGAGCGGGGGAGCGCGCGCCGGGATGTAAGTGAAGGGGGATGTGGCTGGTAAAAGACATGGGACGTGCTCCGTGAGCGGGCACATCCTGTCCCGCGGATCGCGTCCCCTCCGATGACAGAGGAGCAGCGCTCGCGGTCAGCGGCGCCGACCGGAGCGCTGCAAGCAGAGGGATGCCGCGAGCGCTCCGGGGATGCAGCGGGACCCGGAGCGCTCGGTGTTACAATAACAGTGATCTTCTCAGTGCTGCTGTCAGTAATAGTGCCCACATATACTATAACAGTGATCTTCTCAGTGCTGCTATCAGTAATAGCGCCCACATATACTATAACAGTGATCTTCTCAGTGCTGCCTGTCAGTAATAGCGCCCACATATACTATAACAGTGATCTTCTCAGTGCTGCTGTCAGTAATAGTGCCCACATATACTATAACAGTGATCTTCTCAGTGCTGCTATCAGTAATAGCGCCCACATATATTATAACTGTGATCTTCTCAGTGCTGCTGTCAGTAATAGTGCCCACATATACTATAACAGTGATCTTCTCAGTGCTGCTGTCAGTAATAGCGCCCACATATACTATAACAGTGATCTTCTCAGTGCTGCCTGTCAGTAATAGCGCCCACATATACTATAACAGTGATCTTCTCGATGCTGCCTGTCAGTAATAGCACTCACATATACTATAACAGTGATCTTCTCAGTGCTGCCTGTCAGTAATAGCGCCCACATATACTATAACAGTGATCTTCTCAGTGCTGCCTGTCAGTAATAGCGCCCACATATACTATAACAGTGATCTTCTCAATGCTGCCTGTCAGTAATACCGCCCACATATACTACAACAGTCATCTTTTCAGTGCTGCTTATCAGTAATAGCGCTCACATATATTATAACAGTGATCTTCTCAATGCTGCCTATCAGTAATAGCGCCAACATATACTATAAGAGTAATTTTCCCAGTGCTGCCTGTCTGTAATAGCGCCCACATATACTATAACAGTGATCTTCTCAGTGCTGCCTGTCAGTAATAGCGCCCACATATACTATAACAGTGATCTTCTCAGTGCTGCCTGTCAGTAATAGCGCCCACATATACTATAACAGTGATCTTCTCAGTGCTGCCTATCAGTAATAGCGCCCACATATACTATAACAGTGATCTTCTCAGTGCTGCCTATCAGTAATAGCGCTCACATATATTATAACAGTGATCTTCTCAGTGCTGCCTGTCAGTAATAGTGCCCACATATACTATAACAGTGATCTTCTCAATGCTGCCTATCAGTAATAGCGCCCACATATACTATAACAGTGATCTTCTCAATGCTGCCTATCAGTAATAGCGCCCACATATACTATAACAGTATTTTTCCCAGTGCTGCCTATCAGTAATAGCACCCACATATACTATAACAGTGATATTCTTTGTGCTACCTATCAGTAATAGCGCCCACATATACTATCACAGTGACGCCCACATCTCTATATAACTCAATTGGGGATATGTATTTTTTGCGTCTTTTTTTTGCGTGCATTCTGGTGGAGTATACTCGGTGAACCTTGGAGTGACATATTTAGTATGCACAAATTTCTTAACTGCGTACATTTCATTTACTCGCAGAAATCTTGCGCAATGACCATATTTTTTACGCAAATTGCCCCCCCCCCCCCCCTATAATGCTGGCCCTGCCGGGCATGCTGGAAGTTGTGGTTTTGCAATATCAGGAGAGCCACAGTTCGGAGACCACTGCTGAAGAGACCACTGTTACCTCCCCCATCAGATCATGTTTTTAGAATGTGGTTAGTGAGGTCAGTGAAGAATATTCACAAATAATGGCATATAGGGGGCCTTGAGGACTGGAGTTGAGAAAAACTGCTTTAGACTACCACTACATACTACACAAAGCGGAAACCAGTAGTCTGAAACATACACCTAGATCACAGGGGTTAAAATGTGGATAAATTTGTAATATACGTTGGTTAAAAAATGTGTATATTTTAAGGTGTACTCCGCCCCTAGACATCTTATTCCCTATCCAAAGGATAAGGGATAAGATGTCTGATCATGGGGGTCGCTGGGAACCCCCACAATCATTCCTGCTGCACGGAGTGAACTTTGCTCCATGCCTGATGATGGGCGATACATGGGCCTGAGTATCGTGATGTTATGGCCCCGCCCCCTCATGACATCACGGTCCGCCCCCTCAATGCAAGTCCAGAACACTGTCCTGTCCCTGCAGCTATTGCCCGTGCATGCTGCTGGCTTGTCAATCAGCCTACTGTGTGAGCCTCGGTGTACAGAGCTGCCAGTTGTCAGCTCTGAAGAGTGAGGAAGGAAGTTTCCACATGAGATGTGGAGATAAGTAAGGGAATGTCCCCTCCTCCTCAGTGAACTGCAGATTCACTCATGTGCTACCTACTTCTACCTCAGCACTTTTTTTTTCAACCTCCATGCAAAACGGGGCAGACATTCCACACATTTTCCCAATCTGCCGAGTGCTAGGACCGCTCAGAAATGCGCCGTCCCAAGGCAATGCATTTCCGAGTGAAATCCACAAAAAGGATAGGCAAGTCAGAATAGGGATTTCCATGGCAGAAACATTTGCCGTGGAAATTCCACCATGTGAAAAGTGCAGTAGTATCCCATTCAAATCAATGGGACTCTGCTGCAGCAGATTGTCCGTGCAGGATATTACTGCGGATTTCTGCATAGACATTCCATATATTGTGTCTGAAATAGAGAAATTATTGGGAGCCCCAGTTGGGACAGTGATCAATGTGAATGGTAAATATCTCAGTAAAGCATTGCAGAATATGTCACTGCTATATCAACAGCAACCACAGAAAATAATAATCATTTAATGTCAGGTATTTATATGTATTACAGTTGTTCCCTTGGCCATTTATTATTATGTCTGTTAAGGGGGAAAGAAAGTATAGAGCAGAAGAAGGAAAAAGCATTGAGTGTAATTGAGAACATACAATTAAAATAGTGAGGAAAGGGGAGGGGGAGGGTGGGTGGTGAGTAACAATGTATCATAGAAATACTGGGGGCAAAATGCTGTAAGGATCCATTGTCATCCTGATATCTTATGTCGTCTGAATTCAAACAAATCTTTTATCTGCTTCTGATGAAATGGAATCTGCCATTCAAACAATGCGCAAGCTAAAATGCTTAGAGGTATGATATAAAATAAGTGGCTCTAGCAAAAAATAAGGAGCTATTATAATATAACTATAGCACAATGAAATCATATTACTGTCTTACACGTTAATTAGATTTCCTTATGACGTCTAGTGATTGACTTTTCTCTCTTTTTTACATTTAAAGTGTTCTAACCAAGGTTCAGGACACGAAAAGCTTCTGACTATTTTTGTTTTCCCTCTGTGTCTTTTCATGGTAGTGACAAATGGTGTCAAAGTATAGGGCTAAGGCACAGAGTGATGTCACTGTGCAAAGATAATACACACAGTGATGTCACAGTACAGGGATAATACACAGTGATGTCACAGTACAGGGATAATACACACAGTGATGTCACAGTACAGGGATAACATACACAGTGATGTCACATTACAGGGATAATACATAGTGATGTCACAGTACAGGGATAATATACAGTGATGTCACAGTACAGGGATAACATACACAGTGATGTCACAGTACAGGGATGTCACGATCCCGGCTGGTAGGAGGTGGATCCTCTGTGCCAGAGAGGGATTGGCGTGGACCGTGCTAGTGGACCGGTTCTAAGTCACTACTGGTTTTCACCAGAACCCGCCGCAAAGCGGGATGATCTTGCTGCGGCGGTAGTGACCAGGTCGTATCCACTAGCAACGGCTAAACCTCTCTGACTGCTGAAGATAGGCGCGGTACACGGGAGTAGACAGAAGCAAGGTCGGACGTAGCAGAAGGTCGGGGTAGGCAGCAAGGATCGTAGTCAGGGGCAACGGCAGGAGGTCAGGAACACGGGCTAGGAACAAACAAGGGAACGCTTTCACTAGGCACAAGGGCAACAAGATCCGGCAAGGGAGTGCAGGGGAAGTGAGGTATAAGTAGGGAGTGCACAGGTGGAAACTAATCAAGGTAATTGGGAAGATTGGACCAGGCACCATCATTGGTGCACTGGCCCTTTAAATCGCAGAGACCCGGCGCGCGCGCGCCCTAGGGAGCGGGGCCGCGCGCGCCGGGACAGGACCGACGGAGAGCGAGTCAGGTACGGGAGCCGGGGTGCGCATCGCGAGCGGGCGCCACCCGCATCGCGAATCGCATCCCGGCTGGAGGCGGTATCGCAGCGCACCCGGTCAGTGGATCTGACCGGGGCGCTGCAGTAATGAGGATGAGGCGAGCGCTCCGGGGAGGAACAGGGACCCGGAGCGCTCGGCGTAACAGTACCCCCCCCCTTGGGTCTCCCCCTCTTCTTGGGGCCAAAGAACCTGAGGACCAAAAACTCAATTTTACCGTGATGAGGTCCGAGGCACATTAGGAGGGGTTCCGTGCAGTAACGCACGGCACAGTCCAATCTTTCATTGTTAACACAATTGATGTAGAGGGGTCTGGCGAGACTGGTCACAGGGATGTTGAACCTGTTGATAAGAGAGGCCAAAAAAAAATTTCCTGCAGATCCGGAATCCAAGAAGGCCATAGTAGAGAAGGAGAAGGTAGAGGCAGATATCCGCACAGGCACAGTAAGGCGTGGAGAAGCAGAGTTGACATCAAGAACTGTGTCACCTTTGTGCGGAGTCAGCGTACGTCTTTCCAGGCGGGGAGGACGGATAGGACAATCCTTCAGGAAGTGTTCGGTACCGGCATAGTACAGGCAAAGATCCTCCATGCGGCGTCGTGTCCTCTCTTGAGGTGTCAAGCGAGACCGGTCAACTTGCATAGCCTCCACGGCGGGAGGCACAGGAACGGATTGCAGAGGACCAGAGGAGAGAGGAGCCGGGTAGAAAAAACGCCTCGTGCGAACAAAGTCCATATCCAGGCGGAGCTCCAGACGCCATCCGGAAAAACGCATGTCAATGCGAGTGGCAAGATGAATGAGTTCATGTAGGTTAGCAGGAGTCTCTCGTGCGGCCAGAACATCTTTAATGTTGCTGGATAGGCCTTTTTTAAAGGTCGCGCAGAGAGCCTCACTATTCCAGGACAACTCGGAAGCAAGAGCACGGAACTGAATGGCGTACTCGCCAACGGAAGAAACACCCTGGGCCAGGTTCAGCAGGGCAGTCTTGGCAGAAGAAGCTCGGGCAGGCTCCTCGAAGACACCACGGACCTCAGCGAAGAAGGACTGGACTGTGGCTGTGGCAGGATCATTGCGGTCCCAGAGTGGTGTGGCCCCAGACAAGGCCTTTCCAGAAAGGAGACCACGGCAGAGTCTAGAGTCCTCATCAAATTTGTCCGGCAGGGACAAGCAGGGGTTAGGAGCGGCCGGTTGCTGCGGAGGAGTTGCAGGAGCCGGCGGAGGAGATGGTTGTTGCAGCTGCTGTGTCTGTGACTGAAGTTGCTGTATCTGCGGCAGCAGCTGCTGTATCTGTGACTTAAGTTGCAGTGTCACGGAGGTCAAGTATGCCAGCTGGTGATTTCGTTGGGCGATCTTTAGGGCTTGCTGGGCGACCAGTGTGGGGAGGTCGGCGACAGCTGGCAGAGGAACTTCAGCGGGATCCATGGCCGGATCTACTGTCACGATCCCGGCTGGTAGGAGGTGGATCCTCTGTGCCAGAGAGGGATTGGCGTGGACCGTGCTAGTGGACCGGTTCTAAGTCACTACTGGTTTTCACCAGAGCCCGCCGCAAAGCGGGATGGTCTTGCTGCGGCGGTAGTGACCAGGTCGTATCCACTAGCAACGGCTAAACCTCTCTGACTGCTGAAGATAGGCGCGGTACACGGGAGTAGACAGAAGCAAGGTCGGACGTAGCAGAAGGTCGGGGCAGGCAGCAAGGATCGTAGTCAGGGGCAACGGCAGGAGGTCAGGAACACGGGCTAAGAACACACAAGGGAACGCTTTCACTAGGCACAAGGGCAACAAGATCCGGCAAGGGAGTGCAGGGGAAGTGAGGTATAAGTAGGGAGTGCACAGGTGGAAACTAATCAAGGTAATTGGGAAGATTGGACCAGGCACCATCATTGGTGCACTGGCCCTTTAAATCGCAGAGACCCGGCGCGCGCGCGCCCTAGGGAGCGGGGCCGCGCGCGCCGGGACAGGACCGACGGAGAGCGAGTCAGGTACGGGAGCCGGGGTGCGCATCGCGAGCGGGCGCCACCCGCATCGCGAATCGCATCCCGGCTGGAGGCGGTATCGCAGCGCACCCGGTCAGTGGATCTGACCGGGGCGCTGCAGTAATGAGGATGAGGCGAGCGCTCCGCGGAGGAACAGGGACCCGGAGCGCTCGGCGTAACAAGGGATAATATACACAGTGATGTCACAGTACAGGGATAATACACACAGTGATGTCACAGTACAGGGATAACATACACAATGATGTCACAGTACAGGGATAATATACACAGTGATGTCACAGTACAGGGATAATACACACAGTGATGTCACAGTACAGGGATAATATACACAGTGATGTCACAGTACAGGGATAATATACACAGTGATGTCACAGTACAGGGATAATATACACAGTGATGTCACAGTACAGGGATAATACACACAGTGATGTCACAGTACAGGGATAATATACACAGTGATGTCACAGTACAGGGATAATATACACAGTGATGTCACAGTACAGGTATAATATACACATAGTGATGTTACAGTACAGGGATAATACACACAGTGATGTCACAGTACAGGGATAATACACACAGTGATGTCACAGTACAGGGATAATAAACACAGTGATGTCACAGTACAGGGATAATATACACAGTGATGTCACAGTTCATAGATAATAAACACAGTGATGTCACAGTACAGGGATAATACACACAGTGATGTCACAGTACAGAGATAATACACAGTGATGTCACAGTACAGAGATAATACACACAGTGATGTCACAGTACAGGGATAATAAACACAGTGATGTCACAGTACAGGGATAATACACACGGTGATGTCACAGTACAAGGATAATATACACAGTGATGTCACAGTACAGGAATAATACACAGTGATGTCACAGTACAGGGATATTATACACAGTGATGTCACAGTACAGAGATAATACACAGTGATGTCACAGTACAGGGATAATATACACAGTGATGTCACAGTACAGGGATAATACACACAATGATGTCACAGTTCAGAGATAATGCACACTGATGTCACAGTACAGGGATAATATACACAGTGATGTCACAGTACAGGGATAATACACACAGTTATGTCACAGTACAGGGATAATACACAGTGATGTCACAGTACAGGGATAATATACACAGTGATGTCAGTACAGGCATAATACACACAGTAATGTCACAGTACAGGAATAATATACACAGTGATGTCACAGTACAGGGATAATACACACAGTGATGTCACAGTACAGGGATAATACACAGTGATGTCAAAGTACAGGAATAATATACACACTGATGTCACAGTACAGGGATAATATACACATAGTGATGTTGCAGTACAGGGATAATACACACAGTGATGTCACAATACAGGGATAATACACACAGTGATGTCACAGTTCAGGGATAATACACACAGTGATGTCACAGTTCAGGGATAATACACACAGTGATGTCACAGTACAGGGATAATATACACAGTGATGTCACAGTAAAGGGTTAATATACACAGTGAAGTCACAGTACAGGGATAATACACATAGTGATGTCACAGTGCAGAGATAATATACACAGTGATGTCACAGTACAGGGATAATATACACAGTGATGTCACAGTACAGGGATAATATACACAGTGATTTCACAGTACAGGGATAATATACACAGTGATGTCCCAGTACAGGGATAATATGCACAGTGATGTCACAGTACAGGGATAATAGACACAGTCATGTCACAGTACAGGGATAACACACACAGTGATGTCCCAGTACAGGGATAATACACACAGTGATGTCACAGTACAGTGATAATACACACAGTGATGTCCCAGTACAGGGATAATACACACTGTGTTGTCACAGTACAGGGAAAATATACACAGTGATGTCCCAGTACAGGGATAATATGCACAGTGATGTCACAGTAGAGGGATAAAACACACAGTCATGTCACAGTACAGGGATAATACACACAGTGATGTCACAGTACAGGGATAATATACACAATGATGTCACAGTACAGGGATAATACACCCAGTGATGCCACAGTACAGGGATAATATACACAGTGATGTCACAGTACAGGGATAATATACACAGTGATGCCACAGTACAGGGATAATATACACAGTGATGTCACAGTACAGGGATAATACACACAGTGATGTCACAGTACAGGGATAATAAACACAGTGATGTCACAGTACAGGGATAATATACACAGTGATGTCACAGTACAGGTATAATATACACATAGTGATGTTACAGTACAGGGATAATACACACAGTGATGTCACAGTACAGGGATAATACACACAGTGATGTCACAGTACAGGGATAATAAACACAGTGATGTCACAGTACAGGGATAATATACACAGTGATGTCACAGTTCATAGATAATAAACACAGTGATGTCACAGTACAGGGATAATACACACAGTGATGTCACAGTACAGAGATAATACACAGTGATGTCACAGTACAGAGATAATACACACAGTGATGTCACAGTACAGGGATAATAAACACAGTGATGTCACAGTACAGGGATAATACACACGTTGATGTCACAGTACAAGGATAATATACACAGTGATGTCACAGTACAGGAATAATACACAGTGATGTCACAGTACAGGGATATTAGACACAGTGATGTCACAGTACAGAGATAATACACAGTGATGTCACAGTACAGGGATAATATACACAGTGATGTCACAGTACAGGGATAATACACACGATGATGTCACAGTTCAGAGATAATGCACACTGATGTCACAGTACAGGGATAATATACACAGTGATGTCACAGTACAGGGATAATACACACAGTGATGTCACAGTACAGGGATAATACACAGTGATGTCACAGTACAGGGATAATATACACAGTGATGTCAGTACAGGCATAATACACACAGTAATGTCACAGTACAGGAATAATATACACAGTGATGTCACAGTACAGGGATAATACACACAGTGATGTCACAGTACAGGGATAATACACAGTGATGTCAAAGTACAGGAATAATATACACACTGATGTCACAGTACAGGGATAATATACACATAGTGATGTTGCAGTACAGGGATAATACACACAGTGATGTCACAATACAGGGATAATACACACAGTGATGTCACAGTTCAGGGATAATACACACAGTGATGTCACAGTTCAGGGATAATACACACAGTGATGTCACAGTACAGGGATAATATACACAGTGATGTCACAGTAAAGGGTTAATATACACAGTGAAGTCACAGTACAGGGATAATACACATAGTGATGTCACAGTGCAGAGATAATATACACAGTGATGTCACAGTACAGGGATAATATACACAGTGATGTCACAGTACAGGGATAATATACACAGTGATTTCACAGTACAGGGATAATATACACAGTGATGTCACAGTATATACACAGTGATGTCCCAGTACAGGGATAATATGCACAGTGATGTCACAGTACAGGGATAATAGACACAGTCATGTCACAGTACAGGGATAACACACACAGTGATGTCCCAGTACAGGGATAATACACACAGTGATGTCACAGTACAGTGATAATACACACAGTGATGTCCCAGTACAGGGATAATACACACTGTGTTGTCACAGTACAGGGAAAATATACACAGTGATGTCCCAGTACAGGGATAATATGCACAGTGATGTCACAGTAGAGGGATAAAACACA
Organism: Hyla sarda; assembly: GCF_029499605.1. Taxonomy (NCBI): domain Eukaryota; kingdom Metazoa; phylum Chordata; class Amphibia; order Anura; family Hylidae; genus Hyla; species Hyla sarda. Next base: position 192,914,480 of record NC_079196.1, on the reverse strand, counting down.
CAGTCATGTCACAGTACAGGGATAATACACACAGTGATGTCACAGTACAGGGATAATATACACAATGATGTCACAGTACAGGGATAATACACCCAGTGATGCCACAGTACAGGGATAATATACACAGTGATGTCACAGTACAGGGATAATATACACAGTGATGCCACATTACAGGGATAATATACACAGTGATGTCACAGTACAGGGATAATACACACAGTGATGTAACAGTACAGGAATAATATACACAGTGATGTCACAGTACAGGGATAATATACACAGTGATGTCACATTACAGGGATAATATACACAGTGACGTCACCGTACAGGGATAATACACACAGTGATGTCACAGTACAGGGATAATATACACAGTGAGGTCACAGTACAGGGATAATACACAGTGATGTCACAGTACAGGGATAATATACACAGTGATGTCCCAGTACAGGGATAATATGCACAGTGATGTCACAGTACAGGGATAATACACACAGTCATGTCACAGTACCGGAATAATATACACAGTCATGTCACAGTACAGGGATAACATACACAATGATGTCACAGTACAGGGATAATATACACAGTGATGTCAAAGTACAGGAATAATATACACAGTGATGTCACAGTACAGGGATAATACACACAGTGATGTCAAAGTACAGAGAATACACATATTGATGTCACAGTACAGGAATAATACACACAGTGATGTCACAGTACAGGGATAATATACACAGTGATGTCACAGTACAGGGATATATACACAGTGATGTCACAGTACAGGGATAATATACACAGTGATGTCACAGTACAGGGATAATATACACAGTGATGTCATAGTACAGGGATAATATACACAGTGATATCACAGTACAGGGATAATATACACAGTGATGTCACAGTACAGGGATAATATACACAGTGATGTCACAGTACAGGGATAATACACACAATGATGTCACAGTACAGGGATAATATACACAGTGATGTCACAGTACAGGGATAATACACACAATGATGTCACAGTACAGGGATAATATACACAGTGATGTCACAGTACAGGGATAATATACACAGTGATGTCACAGTACAGGGATAATACACACAGTGATGTCCCAGTACAGGGATAATATACACAGTGATGTCACAGTACAGGGATAATACACACAGTGATGTCACAGTACAGGGATAATACACACAGTGATGTCACAGTACAGGGAAAATATACACAGTGATGTTACAGTACAGGGATAATATACACAATGATGTCACAGTACAGGGATAATACACACAGTGATGCCACAGTACAGGGATAATACACACAGTGATGTCACAGTACAGGGATAATATACACAGTGATGTTACAGTACAGGGATAATATACACAGTGATGTCACAGTACATGGATGATACACACAGTGATGTCACAGTACAGGGATAATATACACAGTGATGTCACAGTACAGGGATAATGCACAGTGATGTCACAGTACAGGGATAATATACACAGTGATGTCACAGTACAGGGATAATACACACAGTGATGTCACAGTACAGGGATAATATGCACAGTGATGTCACAGTACAGGGATAATATACACAGTGATGTCACAGTACAGGGATAATACACACAGTGATGTCACAGTACAGGAATAATATACACAGTAATGTCACAGTACAGGGATAATATACACAGTAATGTCACAGTACAGGGATAATATACACAGTGATGTCACAATACAGGGATAATATACACAGTGATGTCACAGTACAGGGAATACACACATTGATATTACAGTACAGGGATAATATACACAGTGATGTCACAGTACAGGGATACTATACAGTGATGTCACAGTACAGGAATAATATACACAGTGATGTCACAGTACAGGGATAATACACACAGTGATGTCACAGTACAGGGATAATACACACAGTGATGTCACAGTACAAGGATAATATACACAGTGATTCACAGTACAGGGATAATATACACAGTGATGTCACAGTACAGGAATAATATACACAGTGATGTCACAGTACAGGGATAATACACACAGTGATGTCACAGTACAGGGATAATATACACAGTGACGTCACAGTACAAGGATAATAAACACAGTGATGTCTCAGAACAGGGATAATACACACAGTGATGTCACAGTACAAGGATAATATACACAGTGATGTCACATTACAGGGATAATATACACAGTGATGTCACATTACAGGGATAATATACACAGTGACATCACCGTACAGGGATAATACACACAGTGATGTCACAGTACAGGGATAATTGACCTCCCAGTCGCTGTCTACAGTGTTCTATTACAGAGAGGGAAAGAGAGCAGTGTGTAGCACAGAAGAAAAGCAGCGATTCAGCTCAAACACAACTCCTGCCTAGAAGCACTGATAGGGAAGGGAGGGAGATTGAGAGAGAGAGTGCAATTTTGGGTGTAGCACACAGTTACTGTGTGCTGCAGCAGTGGTGTCTACTGCTGGTGTTGTGCACAAATACTTTTTTAAGCATACTGTAGTGCATTTTTCTGCCCTCATAAGTGCATACCACATACGTTCATCTAAGTAGTGTACTGTTTTGTACCTGTTAAACTCTCAAGGGCCTAGATACTGTGAAAGTCCAGGCAAAAGTACTCACCGGCTGGTGTTGTACTCAAATACTTTTTTAAGCATACTCTAGCGCATTTTTCTCCCCTCATAAGTGCATACCACACAGTACAGTCCTTAAGTCCCATCAGGAAGAGTCCCTCCAATCCTCAGGGCTCTCATGCAGGGTTCCCCCCAGGTTATATGGTGTAAGTGCCTTGTATATTCCATATGTTCATTTATTGTCTGTGTAAGTATGTATAAAGTTGTACAGATTGTATAAAATGTTGGTCATGTGTCTTGTAATCACATGAAATACCCAGAGTTCCAAGGGCACAGGTACCCCAGGCAAACGGCTACCAATAGGCTTTAGTCCAGCCCCCTAGTATATAAGGGGCTGTAGTCTCCATATTCACTCTCTTATCTCCTGGACCCAAAAGCAAGCACAAGTCCTGTACGAGTCAAGTCCAGCATATCTAGGCCAAAGCCTATAAATCTGCAGCCACATCAAATCTGTGAGTACCAGTCAAGTCCCTACTGTCCCTACAAAGCGATATCAGTAGTACAGTGGCCTGCATCAGCATTATAATAAAGGCCAAGCAAGCCTGAGAGGTTCCCTGTGTCCCGTCACCTCTGTGGAAGTTGGCTGTTTATAAAGCAAGTTATCTGCCTTCTTCAAGTAAAAGTTCAAGTTGTATCAAATCTCTGCTTTGGACTCTCATTCATCACATACCGTTTCGGGTTTGTTTTCGGCGGTGCCATACACCATACAATCACATCCTGGCGTCACGAACATTAGGGGTTAACAGCATCTTGCCCCAGGGGTTAATACCATCCGATCCCACCACTCACTACAACACCCTGTGGTCACCACATACGTACATCTAAGTGGTGTACTATTTTGTACCTGTTAAACTCTCAAGGGCCTAGATACTGTGAAAAAGGCCAGCCAAAAGTACACACCTGCTGTTCCAGACAAATACTGTAAAGTGTAGTGGAGCGCATTCTACTGCCCTCATAAGTGCAGAACCACATGCCTACATCTAAGTGTTGTACCATTTGGACCATAAAGTCTTAAGGGCCAAGTTACTGTAAAAGGCCAGCCAAAAGTACACACCTGCTGCTGTTCTAGACATATACTGTTTTAAGCGTAGTGAAGCGTATTGTACTCCCCTCACATACGTACTAAGTATGTCAGGCAGAGAAGTGCAAGGACGTGCACAGAGAAGTGGCAGAGGCCTAAATTTATCAGGCACAGGCAGAGGTCACAGCAGACTAGGGGAGAGTGGCAGCAGAAGTCGCAGCGAGAGGCCTGAGCTCCCGGTATCAACTAGTGGTCGTGTCTCCACCAGCAACCAATCTGCCATCGTGGATTGGTTAACACGGTCATCCACTTCATTACAAGTGACATCTGACACCCCCAGTCAACAGTCGGTGGGTTCCTCAGACATAACCCTCAGTTGGCATGGCCAAGGAGCAGTCCCTGTCCTCCCATTGCCTCTGTCCTATGCTGTTCCCTCTCCTAGAGAAGTATCTTATGCTGTGGGTTCAGCTCCACTATTTACTGAGGACGATCTAATAGAGGACAGTCAGCAGCTACTGCCCAGCCAAGAAGTGGAGGAGACATGCGCCGCTTCCTCCGCTAGGCGAGCAAGTAGTGATGCGGAGAGTGACGTGGGAGGCGGTGTTGCCAGGGTTCAGGGTCCTGAAGCAGACACTGTTGAGGAACCTGAGGAGGACATCAGTGACGTGCACACACCTGTTGATGATGATGAAGCCGATCGCAATTGGGAGCCAGGGGCAGAAGGGGCTTCATCATCATCAGGAGAAGAGAGTTGCAGGTTGCCCTCGAGTCGGCAGTTGAGCCAGCAAGGTGGTAGCATGGTTGGCAGTCAGCATGGTGGCAGACCACCTTTCCCTGGCTCCCAGTCATGTCATTTAGGGGTTAGGCCATGACTCCCCCCCCCACTCCCCGAAGTTTGCCAAAAGGGGCATTTTCAGACAGTAATTTTCAATATGCCAATTTTAAAACTACGGTACGTACAATAGGAAACATTCCTCTATTAACTAAAATACAGCTCGACCAATTCATTTCTCCCTAATGTGGTAAATTTTAACATTTTTCATGTTGCATCCGTTTGCCCTTTCCTTTTCTAATTCTAGATTCAGCAACATTAGAATATCAGTTTTGTGACAGTACAGGAGATATTTTGGTCAATTATGATTCACGTATGAGAAACATGATTCAAAACCACCAGATTCACGTATGAGAAACATGATTCATTAAGTGTGCTATCACACACAGCAGGGGTTTTTTTTGGGGGGGGAAAGTGCCCCTGCAGTTTTTGAGCCAAAACTAAGAGTGGATTCAAAAGGAACAAAAATATAAAAGAAGGACTTAGGCTAGGTTTTTACACAGGTTTTTTCCTGCGTTTTTTTTTTTTGTTTTGTTTAGTTTTTTTTAAATACTGCCACAGAAATTTTTGAGTCAAAGTCAAAAGTGGATCCAGGAGGAAAGAGAAGTATAAGTCCTTTTTTAATTTTTCCATTTCTTTAAAATACATTTCTAGCTTTGGCTCAAAAATTGCAGTGCCAGTTTTTCAAAAAAACACACCAGAAAAAATCCTGTGTGGAAACCTAGCCTTATACTTCTCGTTCCTTCTGTATCCACTTCTGGGTTTGGCTCAGGAAATACCCTGGCAATTAAAAAACAAAAAAGCAGTAATCCCTAGTGGTCCCATCAGCACCCCTGTGATGTAATCACGGGGTGCTGATGGTTTGCTGGGAAGCCCAGGGCCTTACCTTGGCCTCGGCGTCTTCACTAGATCAGCGATTGTTAAATCCTGAAAATGTTATTTTTTTTAAGTTTTGAAACATATAAAGAACCCCCCCCCCTCCCCAATAAAATTGCAAGAAACCCCCTCTTTTCCAATTTTTAAAATAAAACTCTTTAAAGAAGAAGAAAAAAAAAACGGTATGGTATTACCAAGTGCGTTATTGTCGCACTTGGTAATTTGCCAGCATTGCTCATTTTTGGTCATATTAGCAAAGTGTCAGAACTACACAAAAGTGCAACTACAGCTCATGGAACATAAAATTAACCCTAATGCTAGAGTTACATATATAGTGTTGGGCGTGAATATTGGCATTTTGAATTTTTATCGCAAATTCACGAATTTGTGAATATTGCGAATATATTTGCTATATATCTGAAATTACAAATATTCTTTTTTTTCACAGAACACATCACAGTGATCATCATCACTCCCTGCTTCTAGCTTGTGGTCTAAAGAATGCTCTAATACTAGTTACTGTGTGAGACTCCGGAGCGCGAATATTTCGTATATTCGCATATTCTTTCTTTTAGCTTGAGAATGATGCAAATATACTTGTCAGAAGTTATCAACATCCCTAGCAACCAATAGTAAAGTTTCCCACCCGTTCACTATACAATACAGCGTATTTTTGCAGTTTCATGTGCGATTATGCGAATATGCAACGAATACTCACATTTGCGATTAAACGAATTTGCAATGAATACGCAAATACACAACGAATATAATGAATACGCCAAATTTCACGAATATAGGACGAATATTCGTCCTTATATATGCAAAATATCACAAATTCAAATATAGTCAATGCCCCTCATCACTATACATTTATACGGTGTGTGGCTCTGTCAAAACTCGCTACAACTGATGCCAGAAGTACATCAGTTGGCATCAGTTGTATATTATCCGGTGTCCATTGTTTGTCCAATCATCCGGTGTCCAAACTGAGATGCCAGATGATTGTGAACTGTGCAGAAAATGCACCGGAGGGGGAAAAAAACTGATGCCGCACATATATAAAGGCGGCCTTACACAGCTAGGTAGGTGGGAAAATAAGTAAGGCTGGGTTCACACTACGTTTTGTCCCATACGGGAGCGCATACGGCAGGGGGGAGCTAAAAGCTTGTGCGTGGTTGACCACAGTTTTAGGTCCTGTTGTAAAAGCGCATACGGCGCAAAAATGAGCCGACCGGACCGAACGTTTCACTCCGGTCGGCTCATTGAAATGAATGACATACGGGAGCGCATACGGTCACATACGGGAGCGCGAGCTTTTAGCTCCCCCCTGCCGTATGCGCTCCCGTATGGGACAAAACGTAGTGTGAACCCAGCCTTATAGAGGGCAGAACATGGCACTGAACAGAGTTTCTTTTTTCTCTTTAAATTTTTTTTTTTTTTACCATAAAACGAAAAATAAGTTTTGTATCATTGGAATCGTACTGACCCATAGAATAAAGTTTGCATGTCAGTTTTACTGTATTGTAAAATAAATTATTGCCAAAAAATTGCGCAATTCCATATTTCTTCAATTTTCAGATTGCTTCTTTCATTTTTAAAAAGGCCTGTGAAAAATAAAAGATGAAGTAATCCAAAATAATCTGGTTGCTATGGCCAACTGCCCCACACTTCCTCTACACAGGTTTTAATAAATCTCTCCCATATTTTTTATTTTATTTTTTTTTTGCTTTTGTAATACATTAGAAAGTACAACTTTATCAGTAGAAAATAAAAAAGATATGGGTCTTAGAATGTGAGGAGGAAGAAAACGGGAGCCAAAAAATAGGATTAAAAAGAGGATTAAATTGTCTAAGCAAGTTTTTGAATATGTTCCCAACAGTGTTTTTGTAAGCAAATGCCCCCTCCAACCCCCCCCCCCCCCCCCCCCAAAAAAAAAAAAAAAAACTACAAAAACAATGTGGGCAGATAATAGCTGGGGGCTTAAAGGGGTACTCCGCTCCCCAGCATCCGGAACATTTATTTCAGAACGCAGGGTGCGGGCTTCTGTGGTCGCCCTGCCCCCTCGTGACATCATGCCCCGCCCCCTCAATGCAAGTCTCTGTTCCAAAACTACAGCCGTTAGCTATTGCAATACTACAACTCTCAGCATGTCAGGACAATCGTTGGCTGTTACAAAACTACAACTCTCAGCATGCCCAGACAGTCTATTGCTGTTCCAAAACTTGAACCGTAAGCTATTGCAATACAACAGCGTGCCTTAACAATTGTCAGCTGTCCTGGCATGCTGGGAGTTGTAGTTTTTCAACAGCTGGAGAACCCTAGGTTGAAACCACTGTTAGAGATGTATAATATTCAGGAAATCCACTTAAATCATCATAAACCCTAGTGTCTAAAATCAGTGGTTCCAATCCAGTGAGCCTCCAGCTGTTGCCAAACTACAACTCCCAGCATGCCTGTTGCAAAACTACATCTTTTGGCTGTTTCAAAACTACTACTCCCGGCATGCTAGGACAGTGGATGGCTGTTACAAAACTCCTGCCATTCACTGCTGCAAAACTACAGATGTTAGCTATTGCAATACCACAGCCCTCAACATGCCTGCTGACAAAATCTACAACTCTCAGCATGCCTGGCCAGTCAATAGCCGTTCCAAAATTACAGCCATTAGCTGTCGCACAACAACAGCGTGCCTGAACAATTGCCAGCTGTAATGCTGGGAGTTGTTGTTCTGCAGCAGCTGGAGAGCCACAGGTTGGAGACCACTGCTATAGATACAGATACACTTAAAGTGTCGTCAACAAAAACTTTTTATATAATGTAGATAATACCATAATAGGTATATTTGTAATATTCATTGGTTATAAAATTGTGTATATTTTAGTCTCTACAGCTATTGTCTGTGTGTCTCTATGAGGAGTCCAAATACAGGAAGTGAGGGTGGACAAGCAGGACTCTGTACACTGAGGTCTATAATATGCTCCCGGCTCATACATCAGGATGATTGACAAGTCAGGAGTCTGCACTGATCCCTGCTTGTCCCGCCCTCACTTCCAGGCAATAGCTGCAGGGACAGTATTTTTTCACCCAAAAATATACACAATTTTTAACCAATGTATATTACAAATATACATATAATGTTATTATCTACATCATATAAAAAGTTTTTGTTAAAGGGGTACTCCGGCGCTAAGACATCTTATGCCCTATCCAAAGTCCCGCCGCTGGGGACCCCCGTGATCTTTCACGCAGCACCCCGTTACCATCAGCCCCCTCCCATAGGCTTGCATTGAGGGGACGGAACGTGACATCACACGGGAGCGGAGCCGTGACTTCACAATACTCTGGCCCCCGTGATCAGCATGCTCCAGGGGCTGATGGTAACAGGGTGCTGCGTGAAAGATAAAGGGGGTCCCCAGCCGCGGGACCCCCACAATCAGGCATCTTATCCCCTATCCTTTGGATAGGGGATAAGATGTCCTAGCGCCGGAGTACCCCTTTAATAACAGGTACACTTTTAAGTTATCATATGCCCTTAGTGTTTCCCAACCAGTGTGCCTCTAGCTGTTGCTAAACTACAACTCCCAGCATGCCCAGACAGCTGGAGGCACACCCATAGCAAAACACAGATTTTAGTCGCTAGGCAGGGCATGTGATGATTGAAGGTAATCTGTATCTATAGCAGTGGTCTCCAACCTGTGGCTCTCCAGCTGATGCAAAAAACAAAAAAAAACAAATACAACTCCTAGCATGCCAGGACAGCTGACGATTGTTCAAGTATGCTGTTGTACTGCAATAGCTAATGGGCATGCTGGGAGTTGTTATTTTGCAACAGCTGTCATCGTCAGCTGTAGTGCTGGGAGTTGTAGTTCTGCAACAGCTGGAGAGTCACAGGTTGGAGACCACTGCTATAGATACAGATTCACTTAAATCATCATACGCACTAGTGTCTAAAACCAGTGTTTTCCCACCGGTGTGCCTCCAGCTGTTGCAAAACTACAACTCCCAGCATGACCAGACAGCCGCATACTGGGAGTTGTAGTTTTGAAACAGCTGGAGGCACACCCATTGCGAAACACTGATTTTAGACACTAGGGCATATGATGATTGAAGGTGATCTGTATCTATAGCAGTGGTCTTCAACGTGTGGCTCTCCAGCTGATGCTAGGAAACTACAACCAGCACGCCAGGACAGTTGACGATTGTTCACGTATGCTGCTGTACGTAGCTATTGCAATACAACAATCGTCAGCTGTCCTGGCATGCTGGGAGTTGTAGTTTTATTTATTTATTTTTTGCATCAGCTGGAGAGCCACAAGTTGGAGACCACTGCTATCTATACAGATTCTCTTAAATCATCATACGCCCTAGTGTCTAAAATCAGTGTTTTCCCACCAGCGTGCCTCCAGCTGTGGCAAAACTACAACTCCCAGCATGCCCAGACAGCGGCATACTGGGAGTTGTAGTTTTGCAACAGCTGGAGGCACGCCCATTGCAAAACACTGATTTTAGACACTAGGGCAAATGATGATTGAAGGTGATCTGTATCTATAGCAGTGGTCTCCAACCTGTGGCTCTCCAGCTGATGCTAGGAAACTACAACTCCCAGCATGCCAGGACAGTTGACGATTGTTCACGTATCCTGTTGTACGTAGCTTTTGCAATACAACAATCGTCAGCTGTCCTGGCATGCTGGGAGTTGTAGTTAAATTTATAATTTTTTTTGCATCAGCTGGAGAGCCACAGGTTGGAGACCACTGCTATAGATACAGATTCACTTTAGTCATCATATGCCCTAGTGTCTAAAATCAGTGTTTCACATTGGGTGTGCCTCCAGCTGTTGCAAAACTACAGCTCCCAGTATGCCCAGACAGCCTTCGGCTGCCTGGGCATGCTGGAAGTTGTAGTTTTGCAACAGCTGGAGGCACATTGGTTGGGAAAAACAAGGCTTGTGTCAATGGCTAACATGTGCAGCTCTTGCAGCCCACATATTATTCTGCCTCTTACCTACACCCAACTTCTGTGTGCCCTACAAGGAAGGAGGCATTCACAGCCCTCACCTATGTAAATGCAGGAGCCCCTGGGTGGCTGAAGCCCTTCCTATGCCCAAATATGGCACAAGGAGGCTTGTATTGTGGAGGTAGAGGATGTGGCTGGGCTCTGCTGCTCCCTCATTGCAGCATCAACTCCATCCAGAGCTCCTCACTACTGCTCCTGTCTCCTCCAGCATCCATCCTGCAACAGGTAACCAGCTCCCCTGCATGCACAGCACCCCCACTCCATGCACCTTACCCCCCACCCCCCTATAAACTGCTCCTCTACCCCAATACACTCTTGTGTAAACAGTCAGGATACACTTACAATAATATTGACACTTCCCAATGAATGCTTGCAACATTGTATCTTAGATGCCCCACTAACTTCTAGAACAGTGGTCTTCAAACTGTGGCCCTCCAGATTTAGCAAAACTACAATTCCCAGCATGCCCGGACAGCCGAAGGCTGTCCGGGCATGCTGGGAGTTGTAGTTTTGCAACATCTGGAGGGCCACAGTTTGAAGACCGCTGTTCTAGAAGGATTTCCTATAAAAAAAAAGTTTGCTGGGGATCTTTAATACGGACCTGATACTTGTTTTAGACCCCCAGAGTATAATGTACAGCAGACAAGCAGTTAATAGGGAGTTAAGCGAATTAAGATAATGTTATTTACTGCTTCTCTTTGTTGCCTATACCATTGAATGGATTGAATGGTTGCAAAAGATGAAAGCGAGCTGTCTGCCTGCTATGTGTCAGTTCTTAATTGTAAAAAAAAAAAAAAAAAAAAAACAATAGTAGCAGCAGCCAAAGGGTTAAGTGCTGGCGATGTATCCCACCTCCCCCCCATGAGGTGGTTAGATTATAATAGAAATGTACATGATGGCTGAGATTGGCTTGAGCATTATTGTTAAAGGGAAGGTTAGAGTTATAGAAATCATTGCATTCAAGCGTGTTTACTAACCAGAGTGCCTCCAGCTGTTGCAAAACTACAACTCCCAGCATGCCCAGACAGCCTGTAGGGCTGGTATGCAGTTATTTCCAGGGCTGTTTTTTTTTAATCCCCAGTCCTGCCCTGGCTATTGCAATACTACAACTCTCAGCATGGCAGGACAGCTATTAGCTATTGCAATACTACAACTCTCAGCATGGCAGGACAGCTGTTAGCTATTTGAATACTACAACTCTCAGCATGGCAGGACAGCTATTAGCTATTGTAATACCACAACTCTCAGCATGGCAGGACAGCTATTAGCTATTGCAATACTACAACTCTCAGCATGGCAGGACAGCTGTTAGCTATTGCAATACTACAACTCTTGGCAGCATATCAGGACAACCATTAGCTATTGCAATACTACAACTCTCAGCATGGCAGGAGAGCTGTTAGCTATTTGAATACTACAACTCTCAGCATGGCAGGACAGCTGTTAGCTATTTCAATGCTATAACTCTCAGCAAGGCAGGACAGCTGTTAGCTATTGCAATACTACAACTCTCAGCATGGCAGGACAGCTGTTAGCTATTTGAATACTACAACTCTCAGCATGGCAGGACAGCTGTTAGCTATTGCAATACTACAACTCTCGGCAGCATATCAGGACAACCATTAGCTATTGCAATACTACAACTCTCAGCATGGCAGAACAGCTGTTAGCTATTGCAATACTACAACTCTCAGCATGGCAGGACAGTTCCCACGCGTTCCTGCAGGACTTGAGCCCTGCCTGTGCCCATAACTAACATTTGCTGGGAGTTGTCATTTTGCAACAGCTGGAGGCACCATGGTTGGGAAACACTGCGTTAAGGACTGCCTTTCGGCTGTCAGGGCACGCTTGGAGTTGTAGTTTTGCAACAGCTGGAGGCACCCTGGTTTGGAAAAACAAGGCAAAAGAAACAACACTGTGCAAAAGAGAAAATAAAACTCAGCTCTGCTACATCTTGATGTGTCTGTTTAAAAAAAAAATGGATTCCTGCATTGTTTTGGCACAAGAATAGAAGATTCACATGCCAATGGTTGTCAGATTTTAATTGGGGAGAATTAATCACAATATCTGGACTGAAGTCTATGCTTCGCAGCTCAGATCCACACTCATGCCTTGACTACCCATTGAGATCAGTGTTTGTATGTGTCTGCCAAACTTTTAGCGTTTTCGGTGATTCATGCATTTTATTTTTGTATTTTTTTAGTTATGTTCAGAAAAATATGTGTGTGTGTGTGCGATTGATCATCTCCCTTCTGTTTATCCATCACTCATCCGAAATAATGATTTAAGGATAGGAATGTCGATACGGGAGCCTTGATTCATTTTGTAGGAAGTTCCTAATAGGTAGATGTAGTGAAGCTGAATTTGTCATCTACAGTAAGCGATAAGAGCAACGATGTATATAGACTGTAATAACCGAGCATTATTGTGACGTTAAGACAGTGTTTCCCAACCGGGGAGCCTCCAGCTGTTGCAAAACTACAACTCCCAGCATGCCCGGACAGCTGTCCGGGCATGCTGGGAGTTGTAGTTTAGCAACAGCTGGAGGTACCCCACTTGGGAAACACTGCATTAGGAGAGATTCCAGATGACAAACTCAGCTTTGCTGCATCTGTATTGTGTGTGTGTTAAGGCACAATGCTAATTTTTGGGGGCACCAGCTGACAAAGAAAGGGGGATAGGTTGAATAATGAATGTATAGAGACCCCTACATGTATGAAAGTAAGGGGAAAAAAAATCCCTCTTTCTTGTTGATTTCCCAACACAATCTGTATTTGGAAGTTTATTTGATGTGGTTTTTTTTGGGGTGAAAAAATCTATACTATTCAAAAAAAAAGGATAAGTTGGCCAGCACATACTGGCCAATAGAGATGAGCGAACTTACAGTAAATTCGATTCGTCACGAACTTCTCGGCTCGGCAGTTGATGACTTTTCCAGCATAAATTACTTTAACTTTCAAGGGGCTCCGGTGGGCTGGAAAAGGTGGATACAGTCCTAGGAGACTCTTTCCTAGGACTGTATCCACCTTTTCCAGCCCACCGGAGCACCGGAAAGCTGAACTAATTTATGCAGGATAAGTCATCAACTCGCGAGTCGAGAAGTTCGTGACGAATCGAATTTACTGTAAGTTCGCTCATCTCTACTGGCCAACTTATCCTTTTTTTTTTTTGTATTGTTACCTATGGGGGAAGTAGCTTCCTCTATGTTGGTTCGTGCACCCTACCCATTTTATATGTTGCTGGATGGTCCAGATTAGTGTTGGGCGCGAATATTCTCATTTCGAATTTTTATCGCGAATATCGCAAATTCGTGAATATTGCCAATATATTCGCTATATATTTGAAATGACTTTCACTTTTTCCCACATATTCCTTCTTTTCACTTGTGGGCCAGCTAAAATGATGCAAATACACTTGTCAGAGGTTATCAACAACATCACTAGCAACCAATAGTAAAGTTGCCCACCCCCTCACTGTTTTCTTTCTCGAATGCACGAATATGCGAATATAACGAATGTGCAAAATTCGCGAATATTGGATGAATATTCATCTATATATTCGCGAAATATCGCAAATTCGAATATGGGCAATGCCGCTCATCACTATTCCAAATCTTACAAGCCTGGTTACTGAATGCTCAGAGGCTGTTCATAGTGTAGGGTCCGTCCTAATGAGGTCACCTTATCGTGGTGGGATGGTCCATGCTATTTGGCCAAATGGTAGGCCAAGTACCTCAATTTTTCACTATAGCAATGTAGCATTTCATATATATCATATTAAGTTTGCTCCTGTATTCTCCTGCATATATATATATATATATATATATATATATATATATGTGTGTGTGTGTGTGTAAATTATAAATATTTACATGTGACATATTAGACTTTCCTTCTGAAATCTAAAATCTCTACAAATCACATTAGACCCTATTATTACATTCAAGACTAATCTGGTCATACAGTCCTATGATGGACCTGATTGGACCGTAGCGTTGCATGTACTGTACTGTGCCATGCCGCCAGATGCAGTTCTACCATGATTTGCTGTGATGTACAGGTAAAAAACAGATTCATCAAAACCTTGACCAGAGGAAAAGTTGCCCAGTTGCCCATAGCAACCAATCAGATCACTGCTTTCATTTTTCAGAGGCCTTTTCAAAAGTGAAAGAAGAGATCTGATTGGTTGCTATGGGCAACTGGGCAACTTTTCCTCTGGACAGGTTTTGATAAATCTCCCCCCATTCAAACCAGGGGCTGAGAACTACATGTCACAAACTGCTATTTGTAATTTAATAGACCTTCTTTTACTTGGGCAAAAATCCAATTTTCTGCCCTAGCCCTGTGTCTAAATACCCTGGCTTGGGTATAGTAGTGTGTTTGCACCCCCTTCTTGTCACCTCAGCATCCCTTTGTAGCTATGCTCCTGTCCCTACAAATAAAGACCATGAAGAATTGCATTGCCGACCCCTGCACAGAGCGCTGTCCGACACCCCCCCTTCATGTATCCCATAAAGATACATGTGTTGGCCACGGCTTCCTGCAGGGGTCGGAACGGCCACTTCCGGTAGACTACGGGGATGAGTTATTTTTCAGCGCACTACTCCTTTAAAGCAGGATTTTTGAGTAAAATTCAGAGTAAGGCTAGGTTCACACTGCGGAATCTCCGGGCAGAAAATTTCCGCTCGGAGATTCCGAGTGCGGCCAGCGCCGACTGAATCAGTCCGCGCTAGGACCGCATGGACACTGCAGTCTCCAATAGACTAAAAGAAAAAAAGTCTCCAATAGAATGCAATGTGTTCCGCGAGTATTTCCGCCTGAAAATGAGCAACGCCATTCTTCAGGCGGAAATTTTAAAGCAGATTTTCCGTTCACGAATTCTGCTTCACAAATTCCGAAGTGAGAAGCGGAATTTCTGCCTGCAATTTCAAAGCGGAATTGCAGGCAGAAATTCCGTAGTGTGAACCTAGCCTAAATCCTAACACGACTCCTAAGAGAGACGATAAGAGTGTGTTTATACTGCGGAATTTTTCCGGTGGGACATGCTGGCCTTAGGACCGCTAAGAAATGTGCCATCTCTATAGAGGGCAATGCATTTCCAAGTGGATTTCGCCATGTCAATTCTTTCAGCGGAGGCCGGAATCAGAATTTCCGCAGTTGATGTTTTCTGCTTTGGAAACTTCGTCATGAGCACGGTGCAGCAAAATCCTAATGAAAGCAATAGGACTCTGCTGCAACCAAATTCCTCTGTGTGTAGGAGGCCACAAACAGAGTGATTGACACCTTCTGTATCAGTGTGTGTAGCTTGAAAGCTGTCAATCACTGTGTGTGGGCGGGGTTAGCCGGACTCTCACTGTCTCTCCTAGGAGTCCGGTCAGGATTTACTCTACATTTTACATAGAAATCTTGCTGCATATCACAGAGCTCAGCTTCTCTCCTTCTGTCTTCTGCTGCTCTCAGACAGGCCAGTATGCATTACCCGATGGGTTCTTTTTATGCAGATCATCTGATTCATTCTGTGGTTGTCTACATTCAGTTATAAAGGAAAAAAACAATGGTTTTGCCTTAGATGGATACAGCGTTGTAGATTCTCACGCAAACAGAGTTAAAATGATATCAGTGTTCGACTCTTAATAATCCTGCGCTTCTTACATTACACACTTTCATCCTTGACAGCTTTCGGAAAATGTCAAGTATTTCTGGTTGTTATCTATATACGCTGTTTACTTTTCACTGAATTGTCTCTTAGATCTGATTTGCTATTCAGCAATGTAAAGGTTAAGCAAGGGGAAAAAAATTCACATATATGCTTATATATACAGTGGTCCCTCAAGTTACAGTATTAAAGGGGTATTCCAGGCAAAAAATTTTTTTTTATATATCAACTGGCTCTGGAAAGTTAAACAGATTTATAAATTTACTTCTATTCAAAAATCTTAATCCTTCCAATAGTTATTAGCTTCTGAAGTTTTCTGTCTAACTGCTCAATGATGATGTCACGTCACGGGAGCTGTGCATGATGGGAGAATATCCCCATAGGAGCTGGACAGCTCCCGGGACGTGAGTCATCAGAAAGCAGTTATGTTGATGTTGAGACCAGAACTCTATGGAAACCTGGTAATTGGTTCTGAAGCCTCAAAAATGTCATCAAAAATAGGAAAAAGTGAGGATTAAAGAAAAATAAGCAGATAACTAATATAGATAAAGCAAATCCTTACATATAAAAGTAAGAAAGATCTGCTGGGAGCTGTAATCACTGTCTATGTCAGTGTTTCCCTAGCAGGAAGCCTCCAGCTGTTGCAAAACTACAACTCCCAGCATGCCCGGACAGCCAAAGGCTGTCCGGGCATGCTGGGAGTTGTAGTTTTGCAATAGCTGGGGGCACCCTGCTTGGGAAACACTGGTCTATGTAGAGGACATGAGCTTCTTCGGGGTCCTGTACAGTACGCACAGTGTCCTAAAAAAGTAACATGGAGCTGCCCTCACCTGGTGTCCAAAGGAGCAGCTAACCCTGGTACAGGTAAAGTGTACAGAACATGTAATACCTCCCTGTACTGTAGGGGGGGCGCTACCAAACATCAGTCAGTGCATACACTTCAGTAATACAGGTGTTTTACCAGTAAATTGCCCATTCTGATTGGTCAGTTCTTCCAGCCATTGACAGGTTTCACAGATCTGGACTGTCTGTACATTGTATGTTGAGTCTGGTGTCAACTTACAATGGTCCAGGAAAGACCATTGTATGTTGAAACGATTGTATGTTGAGGCCATTGTAAGTTGAGGGATCACTGTATATATATATTAATAATATTTTTTTATTATTATTATTATTATTATTTAATTTAATAAACACTGTTTCCTCAGGACTGATTTTTTATGAATAGTTGACCACTGTGACCTTACACTATATATTATCCGAACAGTTGCCACTCAAATGGGTGGTTGCCTGACGCACTGATGAGGCAAGTAGAGAAGGATCTAAACTAATGCCTTCATTTAAGGCTCATTGTCTTGGCAAAGTGCAGACGTCTTTCCAGGTGATTTATGCATCTGGATTTGCCTGGAGGAATGCGAAAGGATTCATTTATTACAATAGTGAAGACAATTGGCTGAAAGAATCTTCCTGAATAAGGAGAAATGTTTCAGCTTGGATTGGTAATGAGGAGAGTAAGGGAGCCTGGTGAGGATTATTGGCTATTATATATGTTACAGGTGAATATAGAGGAAACTAAGATATGAAGGAATTCTAATGATATCTAGGGATCCTAAGTCGGTATGGTACAATAAAAGGCTGTCTTTGTTCCAAAATGATAGCATTTATTTCTATAAATAAATAAATAAATAAATAAAGATAATAATTAATATATATAAATATATTAAAGAGTACCTGTCAAATCCCACACAATGTTTTTTTATATGCCAGTACCAAATCCTGATCATGTACATATGCTTTTTATGTGTCTAGCACCTATATTTTTCTCACAAATACCTTCTTTCTGTTGCTCACTTGGTTTGTCGTCCTGTGGTCTGGAGGGGGCGTGTCTTCGCTCTGCATGACTTATCTTCCTCCCTGAGTCTGCTGTGCCGGGTCTCTTCATCCAGTCACTGCATGCTGCTTTGTAACCCCTTCCGCTCTGTTTTCAGGCTGCGGTTTGATAGGACAGGAGTGAGCACAGATAAGTGCTGGTCCAACCCTCTTTTTCTGGATTTTGTCCCAGTCTGTGCTTCAGCTTGGACAAAAATTATGCTTCAGCTGGACAGGATTATGTTCTGGATGGTATGGGGACCCCTAGTGGAATTTTTTTTATAAGCCATCATTTTGATAAAAAGGAAGTACAATTTTCTCATGAAGTGTATTAGACAGGTTAATGTTTTGCCAAGATGTACAACATATAAGATGTTTTGGGAAAAGACAGCGCCCTTTTAAGCTACCACTGGATCAAGTGTTGTTTAGGATAAAAAAAAAAAAAACTGAAATAGTGCCATACGCATCCATGGCTGAATTTACTATTGCATTTCAGTACTATTCTAGACAACCTCTTTAAAGGGGTACTCCACTGCCCCAGCGTTCGGAACATTTTGTTCCGAACGCAGGGGGGCCGGCTGCGGGGGTCATGACATCACGGCTGCACCCCTTGTGATACCGCGCCCCCTCAATGTAAGCCTATGGAAGGGTGCGTGGTGGCTGCCACACCCCATCCCATAGACTTGCATTGAGGGGCGTGGCGTGACGTCATGACTCCCACAGCCCGCACCCACCAGCGTTCAGAACAAAATGTCAGTGCGTCTTTCAAATTAAATGTATGCCAATTGTGAGCTGACAGAGAATTCAGCTAGAATGTAAATTCTGGTGTAAATTATAGTACATATCCCTCCAGTTACACTCTGTCTCGTCCACGTTTTCCCCCTAGTTCTTTGACCATGGCAAAATTGGAAAAAGTTGCAAATGAGGCCAAAACAAAAAACCTGGAATAGGGTTCAATACATTCTCCCATTTATAGTGTCTCTTTATATAAATGTAGATCTTTGGCGAACAATCTTGGATGTCCTGAATGACTACGTGGTTATTTTCTGAGGGTTTCTCACCCCAACAAATGACATTGGGGGAGAGAAGAGTTGGGCCTGTTGGATTTCCACTGCCCGACCCTGTTGTTATCCAGAAGATAAACCTGATTCACAACACAACTGACCCCAACGTTTATGGGTTCAATGGGAGTGATAGTTATTGGCCAAATGAATATTGGACCATCAACTATTGAAGGTTTATGGACATACAGTGATCCCTCAACATACGATGGTAATCCGTTCCAAATGGACCATTGTTTGTTGAAACCATCGTATGTTGAGGGATCCGTACAATGTAAAGTATAGGACAGTGGTCTACAACCTGCGGACCTCCAGATGTTGCAAAACTACAACACCCAGCATGCCCGGACAGCCAACGGCTGTCCGGGCATGCTGGGAGTTGTAGTTTTGCGACATCTGGAGGTCTGCAGGTTGAAGACCACTGGTATTGGAGGTTATACTCACCTGTCCCCGCCGCTCCGTACCGTCACCGCTCGTCACCGCTGCCCTGAATATCGCCCTCCATCGCTGTCGCCGTGGCCCCGGGGTGTCCCCGACGCTCCGGCAAGGCCTCTGCTTCCCCGGCATCCTCGCTCTCCGTCGCCGCCATCACGTTGCTACGCACACCGCTCCTATTGGACGACGGGACGGCGCGCGCAGCGACGTGATGACGACGATGAAGAGCACCAACAATGCAGGGGATTCCGAAGAGGACGCGCCGGAGCCCCGAGTACAGGTAGGTGATCGTCAGTGGACCACACAGGGCACCGTAAACGGCTATCTGGTGGCAGCTGAAGCAGTCTGTGCTGCCGGATAGCCTTTTATGCGATGGCCCCGACATACAAAAGCATCGTATGTTGATGCTGCCTTCATCATGCGATGGCCTCTGAGAAACCATCGCATGTTGAAATGATCGTATGTCGGGGCCATCGTAGGTCGGGGGGTCACTGTATTAAAAACACGGAAACTATTGAACGCTCCACCCCAGAATGTTTTAACAGTTAGGTTATGTTCACACGTCCTGTCTCTGTGCGGACATCCAGGAGAGTGCGGGTGCCGGCATAATATGTCAGTGCTAGGACCGCCCAGGAATGCACCGTCTCATAGACCGCTATGCGTTCCGTGTGGTGTCCACAGAGAAAATTAACACTTTCATTCTTTCTACGGACACGGAAAATGGAATTACCATGCCAGAAACATCTGCCATGGAAATTCCACACGTGTGCACAGCGCAGCAGAATCCCCCTGAAATGAACGGGACGCTGCTGCTCCAGAATCTCCACACAGAGATTCCGGACGTGTGAACATGGCCTTAAAAAGGGGGTCTGGTTGTCTGAAATGATGTAATTTTACCAGACATATGAATATATCAGATTACTGGAGATGGGGAATTGATCCCAGGATTTAGTGTAGTTTTGACCGGAACATTTGAAGTTGGGAAAGATGTTGTTCCCTGAAAATGAGAACAAGTCACAATTGCCTCATAGGGGGTTCTTTTTTGTTTTCTTCTGGATCAACACTGTAGGATATTTGAATGATCTTATGGGCATGTTTTTTTTTTTCTGTTCTAACTAGTACATGGCTGGCACCACAAACACCTGGCTTAGGACATGCAACCGCTGGTCACTAGCAAACCAAGACCTTTCCTTTTATTTATTTTTGGGGTACAAATTCTAAAATGTATGGCACTCATAGAGTTGTCACTTTGGATCTATTATCCCACGTCAAACCAGCACACAGTCATGATAAAATGTCATGGGAGAAGTTAGATATAGATCTAGAATTATCAGGCATCTGCTGGGATTTATTTTATTAGGCTTATCTTCCACTTTTTTATTTATTTATTTTTTATTTATTTTTTTTATGGACGAAAATGTAGAGGCCAGATGATTTTGGCAGGGAGTTAATTGTGAAATGCCAAACCCGCTTTGTGATTTTGTTTTTGTTTTTTTTGTTGTTTTTTTTTTTTCTTTTCATGTTTTTGGGTATTTTTGGGATAACTGGACGTTTCTCAAAAATACGCATGCAAAGACAATGGCATTTTATGCTACATAAAACACTGCGCTGCTATACTAGCGCAGCTACTGTACAGCCGGCGGTGGTGAGTAGCGATGCTATGTATGCAAAGGGTCAAAAATGGTGTTTCCACAGACATGGAAAAAACACCAGAAAACCGCAATAATGCTGCAAATAGCAGCAGCAGTTTTTATGGTGATTTTTCTGATGTTTTTTCATGTAAAAAAAAAAAAAATGCCAGAAATAAGTTGTATGGAAACTTAGCCTTAAACTGTCATAATATTCTATTTCACTGCAGTAAATACAACTGGATTACTTGCATTTCTTCATTGATCATTGATAAACTGTGGTCACGATTATAGTTAAACATAATCTAACTGAACTAATAACACACAAACAGTGGCTCAGATTTATCAAATTGTCCGAGACAAAAAACAAAAACCATAGCAACCAATCACAGCTCAGCTTTTATTTTATCAGTCCAGTTTTTGCCTGGGAAAGATTGATAAATCTGGGCCAGTGTGTTTTGTTAAGCACTTTGAGTAAACATCTGCAGTGCAGGGAGAAAATGTAAGTAAACCTCTGTATTAATGACTTGTCCAAGAGCTAATTGTAAAATTGTGCTTCAGTTGTATCCAGTGGTGTTACCATGGCACTACTTGAATGGTAACTCGAATGTGAGTGAGGGAACGGTGATGTTTTTTCATTCATGCACACCTTGGCAATTTTTTTCCTGAGGCCAGAAAAAAGGAGATGTGATTGGAAAAGTGGATGCTGCAGATGTTTTGCCGATTATATAGTCACACAAAGCCTGGTGACTGGCTACCAGATATGTTGGAGAAGGTCATATAGTTTGGGGCTCCTTAACCTCAGGAACTTTTAAGATCATTGAGGAAACAATTTAAAGGTATATGAAAGTATTCTACAGAAGAATTAAAAAAGTCCTTAAAGGGGTACTCCGCCCCTAGATATCTTATCCCCTATCCAAAGGATAGGGGATAATATGTCTGATTGCGGGGGTCCAGCCGTTGGGGACCTCCACAATCTTCCGTCTGCACCCAGCGTTCGTTCAGAGCGTCGGGTGCAGCACTCGAGACTCGTGACATCACGGCCAAGCCCCCTCAATGCAAGTCTATGGGAGGGGGCATGAAGGACGTCACGCCCCCTCCCATAGACTTGCATTGAGGGGGCTTGGCAGTGATGTCACGAGCAGGGCGTGGCCGTGACGTCACGAGCCTCCGCCCCGCATCCCCTTTGGATAGGGGATAAAATGTCTAGGGGCAGAGTACCCCTTCAAACTTCAGCATTAAACTAATACATTTGAACGTACCTTTAGCCTCTCCCCCGGTGCCACCAATATTGCTCTGCCAGCCCCATTCTTCTTCTTGGTTTCGGTGCCTGACACGTCACAGTGCAGCAGAGGATGGCAGAGCGATATTGGCAGCCCCAGAGGAGCAACTAAAGGTAAGTTAAAAGGGTACTCCGGTGAAAAACATTTTTTTTTCTTTTAAATCAACTGGTGCCAGAAAGTTAAACAGATTTGTAAATTACTTCTATTTAAAAATCTTTACCCTTCCAGTACTTATTAACAGCTGTATAATACAGAGGAAATTCCTTTCTTTTTTAATTGCTTTTTTGTCTTGTCCACAGTGCTCTCTGCTGACACCTCTGTCTGTGTCAGGAACTGAACAGAGCAGGAGAAAATCCCCATAGCAAACCTATGCTGCTCTGGACAGTTCCTGACACAGACAGAGGTGTCAGCAGAGAGCACTGTGGACAAGACAAAAAATAAATTCAAAAAGAAAAGAATTTCCTCTGTAGCATACAGCTGCTAAAAAGTACTGGAAGAGTAAAGATTTTTTAATAGAAGTAATTTACAAATCTGTTTAACTTTCTGGCACCAGTTGATTTTAAAAAAAATGTTTTCCACCGGAGTACCCCTTTAAAGGCAGAATAGGAAACTAAAAAATTTGCCCGAAGTTCCCCTTTTAAAAAAAACATAGGTTCATAAAAATTTCAAGGAGGTGCAACAAAGGACTAACATATTTTTTTCTTTGATGGTTACATAATTTTTTCCCTCTACTTGATGTGGAAAACGTGCGTCATTAAAGGGGTATTCCAGCCTGCACCTATCCAATGACTAGGAGATACATTCTGCATTTATGGGGGTACGACTTCCGGGACCCACATTAGGAGGAGTTTATACAGAGCAGCATCCGAGCCTGAGCCCCAGCACTTTATCAGACTACGACACAGAGCTCGTCTATGTTATTCGGTATATAAGGCAGCTCTTCTGCTGACAACACAAAAAGGAGCAAAAAGAAAAAACACACAGCACCCACCAGGAAATGGATTTAATGTAGTTATTGTCCCAAATTAATAGATTTTCTTTTCTTTAAGTCTCTTGGTAAGTTAAGTCCTCACTTTACAAAATTACTATTGATTTTCTTGTACATTAGAGGAACAAATAGTTTTCTTCTCTCTGTGGTGAATTTATAAGCTTTGGTGAACTTCGGAGAAGATTCTTTAAGCTCTTTGCAGAATTGACATATTGTTAAAGGGCACGTCCACTTACTAGTGATTCTAATGTCCATGGCAAAGCAAACATTGTTAAAAAAAATAGTAAAAACTGCAGAACCTCTGCTTAGTCTCTGTGACAGCACCTAGGGTCCATTCACAGCAAGGGGGCATCCTCTATGTCTAGAGGAAAGAAGGCTCTACATCAGCATAGACGGGGGTTCTTTACTGTAAGAGCAGTGAAACCATGGAACTCTCTTCCAGAGGAAGTTCTCATGGGAAACTCAGTAAAAGAGATCAGGAGATTTCTGGAGAGTACAGTAAAATGACCCTTAGTGGACACCTCCCAATAGTGGACAGTTTTTAATTCCCCAGCAGAGTCCCGTAAGACCTAATGTATTTGCACCCTCCAAATAGGGGACACTCCCAATAGCAGTTGTGGACACTCCCAATAGGGGACAGTAGGGGACAAAACACTGCTATTAGGGGACAAAACAATCCTAATAGGGGACAGTAGGGGACAAAACACTCCCATTAGGGGACAAAACACTCCCTATAGGGGAGAGTAGGGGACAAAACACTGCTATTAGGGGACAAAACACTCCTAATAGGGGAGAGTAGGGGACAAAACACTCCCATTAGGGGACAAAACACTGCTATTAGGGGACAAACACTTCCCATATGGGACAACCAGGCTTATGTGCCGGCCCTACCTTGTACACAGGGCCACCGTCAGGGGGACAGCCAATACCTCAGTAAAGGGCACAGGTGCCCAGGGGGCCCAAGCCCCGATGCACCCCCCTGAAGAAGCCCCAGCACAGAAGCAGAAGACCGATGCTTAAACAGTGGTCTCCTGCTTTTGTATGTCCGCCGGCCACATCATTGATCGACCCCCCCGAGATCCCCCTGTGCCACTTTATTTCCCCTGTTCCAAATCATCCCTAGCCCTTTTTACCCCTGGTGCAACATCATTTCCTCTTGATCCCCCTGTGCTATTTCATTCCCCCTTTATTACCCTCAGTGCAAATTCATCACCCCTGTGCCATTTCTCCCCCCCCCCCCCCCCGCCCACATCATGTTCTCTTGATCCCCCCCTGCCATTTCATTCCCCTTTATCCCCCTATGCCACTTCATAAAGAGGGGGTGATGAATTTACACAGAGGGTAATAAAGGGGGAATGATATGGCTCAGGGGGATCAAGGGGAAATGATGTGGCACAGGGGGTCAGAGGGGATGATTTGGCACAATTCACAGAGGGAATAAGGTGGCACAGGTTATAAAGGGGGGGTGTAGGTGAAATGATACGGGGGAGGAATAAGGGGTGATTAAACGGCACTGGGAGATTGTACTGTTTTATAGGTAAGTACACTCTGGAGTGAGTACAGGACAGTATTCCCACATTTAGAAAGATTTTTGAGCCTTTTTTCTTAATAGGGGACATATCTCAATAGCAAACACTTTTTTATTCTCTGTTAGTGTCCACTATTGGGAGATTCTGCTGTAATAACATTACAGGTTATGGATACTAGATATATAGGGACAGAACGTTGATCCAAAGATTTATTTTGATGCCTTATTTGGAGTCGGGACGGAATTTTTCTCCCTGGTATGGGGCAATTGGCATCAGTCTCATAAGAGTTTTTTGCCTTCCACTGGATCAACACAGAAGGGACTGCTTGATGAACTCTTGTCTTTTTTAACCCTTATGAACTATGTTACTATGTCACACTACAGAATTTCTGAGCAGAGAAATTCCGATGCAGTCTTCCATGGTTTTCAATGGGATGCCACGGCACCAGGCACAAAATGGAACTTCCACAGTGGGAAATCAAATTTCAGACTCCCCCAAAAGAATGAACATGTTGACCTGAAGAGAGCTGGGAGCCAGTCTACAAGAAAAACATTAGTAACACATTATGCCGTCATGGATTAACATCCTGCAGCGCACGCAAGGTCTCCCTGCTCAAGCCAGCCCATGTCCAGGCCCGTCTGAAGTTTGTCAATGGCCATCTGGATGATCCAAAAGAAGAATGGGAGAAGGTCATGTGGTGGGATGAGACTTTATATAGAGCTTTTGGTCTAAACTCCACTCGCCGTGTTTGGAGGAGGAAGAAGAATGAGTACAACCCCAAGAACACCATCCCAACCGTGAAGCATGGAGGTGGAAACATAATTCTTTGGGGCTGCTTTTCTGCAAAGGGGACAGCGCCATATGCACCATATTGAGGGGCAAATGGATGGGGCCATGTATCGCAAGATCTTGGCCAACAACCTCCTTCCCTTAGTAGGAGCGTTAAAGATGGGTCGTGGCTGTGCCTTCCAGCATAAAAACAACCTGAAACACAGTCAGGGCAACTATGGAGTGGATCCGTAAGAAGCATGGTCCTGGAGTGGCCTAGCCAGTCTCCAGACCTGAACCCAATAGAAAATCTTTGGAGGAAGCTGAAAGACTGCATTGCCCAGCGACAGCCCCAAAACCTGAAGGATCTGGAGAAGGTTCGTATGGAGGAGCGAACCAAAATCCCTGCTGCAGTGTGTGCAAACCTGGTCAAGAACTACAGGAAACATTTGATCTTTGTAATTGCAAACAAAGATTTCTGTACCAAATATTAAGTTATGCATTTCTGATGTATCAAATACTTATGTTCTCCAATAAAATGCAAATTAATTTTTTAAAAATCATAAAATAGGATTTTCTGGATTTTGGTTTTAGATTCCGTCTCTCACAATTGAAGAGGACCTATGATAAAAATGACAGACCTCTACATGCTTTGTAAGTAGGAAAACCTGCAAAATCATCAGTGTATGAAAGAATTGTTCTCTTCATTGTATATCAGGGGGCAGTACAGAGATCTCTCCCATTACCTATTTATACCCAGAACTGTATCTATAAAAAGGGGGCATCCTCTACATCCAGAGAAAAGAAGGTTTCTACACCAGCACAGATGGGGGTTCTTTACTGTAAGAGCAGTGAGACTGTGGAACACTCTCCCAGAGGAGGTGGCTATGATGAACGCAATAAAGGAGATCACGAGGGGCCTAGATACATTTCTGCAGAGTAATAACATTACAGATTATTGATACTAGATCTATAGGGACAGAATGTTGATCAATGGATTTATTTTGATGATATATTTGGAGTTGGGAAAAATCCCCCCCCCCCCCCCCCCCCTAGTATGGGGTAATTGGCATCAGCCTAATGGGATTTTTTGCTTTCCTCTGGATCAACACTGCAGGGACACAATAAGGATATAGGTTGAAGTTGATGGACTATGTAATTATGTAAGTGATGACTTTTTTTTGCTTGGATATTAGTCCATTCCTGATGTAATCACAATAATAAAATATTGCTTGTGTTAGTACGAATATTAGAACATAATATTAACTGATGCCACTTTTATGGGGAATATTTCATATTTCATGGCTGCGTACAATAGAGGGATTGTGGTCTATTGACAGTATCTACAGTATGTCCTATGATGGTGCTTGATATCAGTGTCATTCTGCGCTGATACACATAACTGCAGCAGCCTCAGGCCAGACAAGCTTAGAAATGAAGTAGAGCATCATACAGGTATATCATCCGCAGATAACACTGAGCTTGTTGTGCGTGTGTATATTGTCACCTCTATTGAATCATTTTAAAGGGGTATTCCAGGAAAAAACTTGAGTTATTTTCTGTCTGGCAACAGTGCTCTCTGAACTGCACAGAGTAAAAGAGGTTTGCTATGGGGATTTGCTTTTTACTCTGGACAGTTCCCAAGACACACGTCATCAGAGAGCAGTTAGACAGAAAAGAACAACTCAACTTCAGCAGCTCATAAGTACTGAAAGGATTAAGATTTTTTTTAATAGAAGTTATTTACAAATCTGTTTCTGGAGCCAGTTGATATACCGTATTTTTCGCCGTATAAGACGCACTTTTTCTTCCCCAAAACTGGGGGGGAAAAGTCGGTGCGTCTTATACGGCGAACACACCCCTATCGCGGCGGTCCCTGTGGCCATCAACGGCCGGGACCTGCGGCTAATACAGGACATCACCGATCGCGGTGATGCCCTGTATTAACCCTTCAGACGCGGCGATCAAAGCTGACCGCCGCGTCTGAAGGGAAAGAGACACTAACCCGGCTGTTCAGTCGGGCTGTTCGGGACCGCCGCGATCTCACCGCGGCGGTCCCGAACAGCCCGACTGAATAGCCGGGTTAGTGCTTACAGGACACCGGGAGGGACCTTACCTGCCTCCTCGGTGTCTTCTCCGTTCAGGGATCCCCTGTATGGCCGGCGCTCTCCTTCCTCGTCATCACGTCGTCGCGTACGCGCGTCGGCGTGCGCAACGACGTGATGACGGCGACGGGAGCTGTCGGGAGCAGAGACGTTCCGGAGCGACGGGGACACGGCGACATCCAGGGCAGCGGTGACGGGTCCGGAGCGGCGGGGACACGTGAGTATTACCTCCTATGTAGTGGTCTTCAATCTGCGGACCTCCAGATGTTGCAAAACTACAACTCCCAGCATGCCCGGACAGCCGTTGGCTGTCCGGGCATGCTGGGAGTTGTAGTTTTGCAACATCTGGAGGTCCGCAGGTTGAAGACCACTATTGGGTTCAAAATCTTTAATTTTTTAGATTTTGCACCTAAAAATAGGGTACGTCTTATACGCCGGTGCGTCCTATAGGGCGAAAAATACGGTACATAAAAAAAGTTTTTTTCCTGGATAACCCCATTAAGAAGCACCACGCTTGCTTTAAGTATTGACTAAATATGTCCTTGCTTCTCTTTTGGATCGGCCGGAAAGAAGAAAGCCTTTTAGTGGAAAACTGTTGGCTGTGACCCCTACGTCAATCTAGATTGCTTGTTTAAGTCCCCTAGGTGGACTAAAAGTATAGTAAAAAAAAAAACTAAGTTTTCCATATATATAAGAGCAAACTTTTCCCAGCCATGAAAAATGAAAAATAAAATATTTTCTCATTTATCATATGGCACAAAAAAATAAAATAATAAAAAAAATAATCAGAACTGGCCTTGTTATATGCAAATATTTCCATACTATTAAAAAATACAACTGGTCTTTTTTTTTTATGTCACCTCGCCTTGTCATAAAAATCTGATTAAAAAGTAATTACAAAGTCATATCTAGCCTAAAATTGTAGCACTAAAAGTTACAGCCCATCCAACAAAAAATAAGTCCTGACACAACTCTGTAGATGGAAAAAATGAAAATGTTATAGGGAGTTATAACATGGCAATGCAAAGCAATTATAAATGTTTTCTATTTTCAGTATATAAACATAACAAAGAACTATGAGGGACATTTATCAATCTTTGCTTATGGATTCTTTTTTTTAGTAATTTTTTCCTTACTTTTTTTTTTGCTTATGTGTGACGTATTTATCAACTGGTTTCAGCCTGTTGATAATTTTCTTTCACGTAAGCAATTTTTCCTTTTTTACTTTGGTAGTAGCTTTTTCTGCTCCATGTTTGAGCTGGAGTAAATTTAGTCAATTTTTAACGCTGTTGCGACTTTTTTTTGCGCAGTTGCGACTGTCGCAGTTAATAAATACCTGACTACCCGTAGTCCATTTTAAAATTATTACTACATAGTAAATTTTAGGAAAACTTGCTTTTCTCGCTTTCCAGTCAAAATGTCGCACGAAAAATCGAGTAGTCGCAGTTGAGACAATTTTGCGACAATTATAGTAAAGAAAACCTGACTAAACCCGTTGATAAATGTCCATATATATGAATGGTATTAAAGGAAAAATAAAACTTTTCGACTATTCAAAGGTTAGGAGTTTAAAATTGAAACGCCATTGCCGAAAATGACCTCAGCAGTAAAGGGGTTCACTTAAAGGGGTATTCCAGGATTTTTTTTTATTTGACTATGCTACAGGGGCTGTAAAGTCAGTGTAGTTCATAATATAGTGTCTGTACCTGTGTGTGACGGTTTTCTCACAATTCTTATGTGATTTTTACCCCACTATTTATTTTTTCCAGCATACAAAATGACTATTGTCTCAGATTTTTCCCAGATTGCAATGCGGCCGAGACCTGACATCACTAGTCAGCTGATGACAGGGAGCCTGTCCGCTTCAATGGGTGGAGCGATCGCTTGGTGGGAGAGAGATCAATCTGCAACTAATGGAACAGCTGTAGGCACCCTGATTGAAAACCACAGGTCTTTTGAATGGATGCAGCTCATTTATGTTTCAATGGGTGGGGTGGCTGATGTGTGGGAGGGAGGAAAATGGAATTGTGGGATTTGTAGTCAAAAAAAGAAACGTCAAACAGGAAATACAAGTTCACAAAAAGCTAGCTACAGTGTTATGGTAATCTCACAACATAGACATTTAGCCCCAAGACAAGCGCAGATCCTTCCTAAGCATGTCCATTACTGTCTGCCAGGTACGTACTAAAATCACCTTATGGTGGAGAACCCCTTTATATTTTTCTTTGCAGGGGATTTGGGTCTCTACATTAGAAAAAAAAACAACTATAAATCTATATTAAGAAATCCATAAACACAAAATTTTGTAAGTATTTACATAAAGGAACAAAATAAAATGATGTTTAATGGAGGGACGTTTAGTAGGTTTATACCAGAAATATCCTGACCCTTACACTACTATGTTTTTCTCTTTTCTTTTGCTATTAAACTAGGTTGAATTGTTTCCTCCTAGCAACCATAAATCTATGTGGCAAGTCCTCTGCTACCGAGATACATAGAGCCCTCTGTAAACTAACACCCATATGGCGGCTGAACTTTTGTCCTTTTTTTTTTATATAGCTCTGCCAAAGTGTTTACAGGTTGATACAATTGTTTTCCCAACATTTTGCTTGATCACTCAGGAGAAAAAATCTAATCTGAATGTTAATCGGAAATCGTGTTTTGGGAGACGAGAACTCACCACGGAGTGGAGACACTTGGATCACAAGGAATCCAGGGACTTATGATTTGCCTGGTTATATGCGGTGACATGAAACGTGTCATTGCTTTTGTGTAGTAAACAGCTGGTATTCACCTGCTTATAATGCATTCTGTTTCAGCGTGAATGGATGGCAAACAAGCAGAGGTTACGAGCAGATCTTTATCCTTCTAGCAGTTTGTAAACTGAGTCTGAGCCGACTGGATTGTTTTAGACGCATCTCTTTATCTCCGTCCATGTTTCCTATTTTGTTAATAGCTTTTAATCCATTCGAAGCATTTCACAAGTGCTTTATTACAGCATCATACACTCGAGAAAAATGCATAATCTGGTCATTATGTTGTGGTGGGATCTTACAAAGTAGATCATTTAGTGCATTTATTAAGTTCTTCTGACTTTGAGCTTCAGCTTTGAAGTAGATTGTGGACAATTAAAGCGGAACTCCGGGGAGACGTCTTATTGCTATCTGCTAGCAATACATCAATTCGAGGAAGGAATGTCAGAGTCTTCTATGTCCTGATATTGTAGGGACAAGGTTGTACCAGGATTTTCCTACCCTAGCCCCCTTCGCACCCAGTACCAGGGAAACTGTCTGTTTCCACATTGTGCAAAACATGTCTTTTGTTGTCCTTTTTAGGCTTGGTTTACATCACTATTTGTGCCTCTGCGGCGCAGATGTGTTTTTAAAGCTGAAATCGTCTTTTGTCGTATTTGCGCACAGACAGGCATGGACTCCATTCACTCCTATGGCCTGCACCAACACAGATGTATTCAGCTAGTGGGTTATATTTTGTCACGTGTAGATAAGAGAGAAGAAAAACCGGCGACTCACCAATCTTGCGTCTTCCAACTTCTTTTATTGTAGAAAATACTCACAGAGATGCAGAGGGAAGGGACATACGGGTTGGTACAAAAAGGCGACAAGCTCCGTTTCACACTGTCTAGTGCTTCAACTGGCCATGGAATGGCTGGATGAAGCACTAGACAGTGAAAATGGAGCTTTTCGCCTTTTTGTACCCCCCACCCCACGCGTGTATATCCTTTCCCTATGCATCTATGTGAGTATTTTCTACAATAATAGAAGTTGGAAAACGCAAGATTGGTGAGTCGCCGGTTTTTCTTCTCTCTTATCTTCGCGTGATTCAAGCATTACTGTTGGAACTAGAGCACCGCCATATGTCAGAATTGCAGTATATACTCACACCCCATATTCACCTCCTAGTGCCGGGCCGCCTTGCACATTTACCTTATGAACTGGCCATTTTTTGTGCATACCCAACTTTTGACTCGTACTGAAAAATGTGACAGACAACAATTTTCAGTACAAGTCAAAAGTCGGATTCACTCAGAAAATGACCCACTAGCTTACTATAAATTGGGTCTGTGTGGACCATAGATGTAAATGGAGTCCATGCCTGTCATTGCACAATAATCGATATGAAACTAGCCTAAGTCTACAAGCCTAAGTTTTTCATTTTGATGGTTGTCTAGTCTTCACATCTGGCCAATCCAGTTTATCCCACTGGATGAATGGTGATGCTGCTGCCAACTGCAGCATACCAGCAGAATCTGTCAGAACTTGTAGTTCCACATGGAGGTAGACTTAGTTTCATGGTTGTTGAGTGGAATCTTGACTCTAGAGATGCCTCTGAAGTACACACACACCAGTGGTAATAGGGGGGTTTCTCAGTAAGTTGGGCGTTGAAAGCCCTTGTTTTTTTCCCAAGGACACACCCTAGATACAGTCTTCCAAAAGCTGTAGTATACAGCTCCACCCCAGCCAATTTATACACCTGTGCAACAGACTCGAGAAATGTCCGGCACCAGGAAGTGGAATAAAACTTTCCTGCTTTATTGAAGTATATCACAGGACGATACAGGTACAAAAGTGATCATTCTCTGATGCGTTTCACACAGTAATGTGCTTAGTCATAGCAATGACTATGACTAAGCGCATTACTGCGTGAAACGCGTCAGAGAATCATCACTTTTTTTTTTATAAGCATAACATATATACATAAAACAAACAACGAAAAAATTAAATTATGTATGAGCAGTTCCTACACCTGGACCAAAGAAGAAGGTCCTCCAAGAAGATTTCAGAAAAGAACAGAATAAGAAGTACATTTAGTCATCCACTCATACAATTCTTCTAGTGTAAATGCGTATTCCAAAGGGTATTACCTAATGAATCTGTTTCTATATCATTCCACCCCTATAGCCTTCCCCCCCTTACCCAATTTCTGAACTATCTGAGCTGTTCAAGGTAGAGTCTAGTTTGTTCTCATAAAACTCTTCCCATAGCCTCCACTTTTGCTTATATGTGCTGAAAGTTGACATGTTTTGTGCAATTAACCCCTCCATCTTGTAATTCCTATGCAAAGTTCTTATTAATTCATGAATAGTAGGTATTACATCAGATTTCCATCTTTGTGCTATTTGGGAACGGGCCACAAACAAAATATGTGTTACTACAATTAATTCAAAATTAGGTACATTATTAGTTGTTAAAGATAACAGTGCCACTTCAGGGCTTCTATTTACTGGATGTCCCACAATATTCTCCAATAGAGAAAAAATCTGTTTCTAGTATTTCTGAATCTCCCGACACTCCCACCAGATATGGAAGAAATATCCAACTTCTATTTTACATCTCCAGCTAAATTTTGAAATATTAGTTGAGAGTTGGTTGAGTGGATATGGTACCCAGTGCCATCTATACATTATTTTCCTTGTTATATCTAAGTGGTTGGAGCATCTAGAGACTTCAGATGGTAAGCTAAAAACGAAATACCATTCCTCCACTGAAAAAACGTGACCTAGGTCTTTTTTCCAAGCTTTTTGAAATGGAAAAGTATCTATTTTTTTGACCGATATTATATGGTTATATGCTTGGGATATCCCCTTATTCATATCACTTCCTTTCAGAAAATATTTTGTGTATAGGGGAATTTCTTCTGATATAGGTTATTTGAAGGTACTCAAAAGATGCCTTATTTGTAAGTACTTGAAAAGGTCTAACTTTGAGATTCTAAATGTAAAGCATAAATCTGAAAAAGGCATAAGCCTTCCTGTTATGGTTATATCAGCTAATTTTTGAATTCCCATCTTACTCCATTGAGTGAGGTCTGTTTGTGGGAGCATTAACTGAATGACTCCAAAAGGTATATCTAGGTATTTTATAGGACTGAAAATGCTCTTAGATAATATTTCTTTCCATATTTTAACGCCTGCCCTTACTGTTGGTGTATTAATGTTGCTTTTATAGTGTATTAATGTTGATTTTATAAGAGAATCATCACTTTTGTACCTGTATCGTCCTGTGATATACTTCAATAAAGCAGGAAAGTTTCATCCCACTTACTGGTGCCGGACATTTCTCGAGTGTGAACCCTATATACAGTGCCCAGCTAGTGGTACAATAGAGTGCCCTTGATGTTAAAGGAAATCTGTCATCAGAATCACCCGCACTAAACCTGTTACACAGGCTTGTAGTGCGGGTGATCCTGATTAAAACGCTCCTTACCTGGTTAAAAATGGTTCAGCACTTCTTAAGATATCTATATTTTTAGTTTTCTGTTATTCCCTGGTTTGGGACTCAGTGGGAGGTGTTATCATCTGGGACTCGGCCACACGCCATTCTAGCGGGGCGGAGCTGCCGCCCGGCTCATGAATATTCATGAACTTATCCTCCTGGTCTAATTCTTCTTTCTCGGTCTGGTGTGGAGGGCCGCGCATGCGCCGCGTTCCGTACACCTGGAAGCGGCGTTCTCCCCCCGGCTTCACTCAAGCTGCGGCCCTATACAAGTAAGAAGACGGGCTGCATAAGTGAAAAGCCGGGGGTGGGAGGAAGGGAGGGATGGAGGGTGTATTTATTCACAAACAGACCGAGAAAGAAGAATTAGACCAGGAGGATAAGTTCATGAATATTCATGAGCCGGGTGGCAGCTCCGCCCAGCTAGAATGACGTGTAGCCGAGTCCCAGATGATAACACCTCCCACTGAGTCCCAAGCCAGGGAATAACAGAAAACTAAAAATATAGATATCTTAAGAACCGCTGAACCATTTTTAACCAGGTAAGGAGCGTTTTAATCAGGATCACCCGCACTACAAGCCTGTGTAACAGGTTTAGTGCGGGTGATTCTGATGACAGATTTCCTTTAAGCAGGTGCAGCAAATGCCAGGGCACTGAGAAGAACAAGACCAAAAATCAGTGCAGTACAACAGGGAACTCTACTCTTAACAAAGGAATCTTCCACATACTTGGAGACACAGGTCTTGGACATTTCTCAATTTTATAAAGTAGAAAATTGTCACAGGTGGTACAGGTTGTACTGGTGGTTAAAAATTAACCCCTGGCAAAGTTTGCAGTTAAAATCTAGTTCCTGATGAGTTAAGAGTTCCCGAAGTGACAGCTCAAAATGTAAATATGCGGGGAAGTAGTAGAAAAATAAACAGTTCATATGTAGTACCCAATAGGGCAATCACTCATGGATCCATGAATATTCCGTTTCTGTTTCTTTTATTTCTTTCAACAAACTTTCTTGAATAGTAGATACAGACACGGCATGCTGCAGTCCTAGCCTCTATCTCACTCTCCCAGCCATGGACGCGAAGGTGTTTCGGGGGCAGACCCCCTTAGTCATGCAAAGTGACAGAAATAATAGTTAGTGGCTGAAGTGGTTTAAACCAGACCAGAGGTCAGGTTTGGGTCCTTTTTTTTTTGGTATACCTGCCAAACTCTTATTTGGCCTTTATCTGGCAATGGACTCCTATGGATAGGTTGAGCTCATACGTCGGGAGCCTTCGTGATGTATACATTAAAACATGATGTGTACCCAGCCTAAGTTTCAAAATGTTTTCTGTATATAAAGTGGAATCAACACAATTTACGATGCAATACCCCACACTAAAGTCTATTCTTCTGCTTTGGTGATGTGTGACTGATTTTAAAGCAAACACAACCCAGCGCTGCAGAATGGGAGCCTCTTGTATTCTGTGCCGGAGGATGATTGATGGTATTATTTCCAGCCCATTTACAATGGAGAAGGTTAATTCGCCCACAACACATGTAGGAACTGTGATTACAATGTGCACAACGCAAATAACTACTCCCGAGACAAGACTCTGGAGAGCCACTTAGGACTTGTCTTCCAACTGAAGACAATGCCAACAGGATTCAAAAACTTGGGTGTAGTTTATGGGACTGCAGATGTTTGCTGCGCACTGGGAACTAGACAATGACGGGTCTAAGGGTGGCATGAGGGCATGAAGCACCATTAGGATGTGGTCTGTTTGGTATGTTCACCCCTAATTATGCACATTGAATAGTTATCTAGGCTTGGGGAATTGCTTGGTGTTCAGATCCATTAGGGGAAATTAGAACACGATGGGCACATTTAGCAAAGTGTAAACCTTTTAGTTATATTATTCAGTTCTTCTACAGATACCCAGTAAAATATATGCATTTGAAATGGGCAATTTGCTTTCCCTTTGATGTGAAGTCAGTGCATAGGGACATCATAACATCTTGGATTTAGTCAATTAATGCCTACCTAAAAATGACCTTAAATCATTCAAAATAAAGGGAGCGAAACATTTAGCATATAAATAGATCTATAAAATGTGTGGGTCCAGTGATTTCTGCATTCTAAGGCCGGGTTTATATCATGTTTGGTATGGTATGCTCCCACTGTACATTGAAATATCTTAAAGGGATACTCCACCTCTAGACATCTTATACCCTCTCCAAAGGATAGGGGATAAGATGTTTGATCCCCGCGATCTCAGCTGCAGCACCTCAGACATCCGGTGCATGGAGCGAAATTCGCTCCGTGCCGGATGACTGGAGATGTGGGGCGGAGGCTCGTGATGTCACGGTCAGGCCCCGCTCGTGATGTCATGGCCACACCCCCTCAATGAAAGTCTATGGGAGGGGGCGTGACAGATGTCACGCCCCCTCCCATAGACTTGCATTGAGAGGGTGTGGCCATGACGTCACAAGCCTCCAGTGCTGCACCCGACGCTCTAAACGAACGCAGGATGCAGCAAGGAGATTGCGGGGGTCCCCAACAGCGGGACACCCGCGATCAGACATCTTATCCCCTATCCTTTGAATAGGGGATAAGATGTCATGGGGCAGAGTATCCCTTTAAAGAGAATCTGTCAGCTCTTATTTTCGGCTAAGATCTGCAGACATGTTTAAATTAGCTGTAAGAGTATAAAAGCAAGCTGTACCTTTCCAAGAGCTGATGGTAGTTGCCAAACTTACAGGGGTGTAAATAGGCCCATGGCTAGATAAGTCCTCTTGGTTCCAGGCATACCTTTTTTTATCTTTAAAGTCCTCTCCATTAGCAAGATATAAGCATTTTTGTTATTATGTAAAGGAGGCTAAAGGGTCCAGGTAAGTCATCTTTTAGGCAATATTAACATGATGCAATTTCCAAGTGGAATTTAGTGATTCTGCTCAGAAATTCAGTCCATTTAAAAAAAAATGGGATTCTGCTGCATCGTGTAAACGGCAGAATTTCATGTCAATTCTTTTGGCGAAATTCACTTGGAAATGCATTGCTATCTATGAATATGGCATATTTTCAAGTGGTCCTAGCTCCGGCATATTCTGCCAGTGCCCACTATTTATGGAATGTCTGCCCATGTTTTCCTGGTGAACATTCCATGGCATTTGACATGCCTCCTCGCTCACCCTCCCCTCCCAGCTTCTCCTTGATTGACATATAAAGAGGGGTTAGGAAGTAAGAGCAAATGGGAAGGTGTGAAAAGGCACTTGAGAGGCTCGGCTTTGCCTCCTTGACACTTGGCCGAAAAATAAAAAGGCAAGTTTGGCGACCACCATTCGCTCCAGGAACAGTTTGCTTCTATACCTATCCAACAGTGTCTGCCGCTCCTAGCAGTAAATACAGCTAAGAGATCAGCTTGCATATAGACTTTCATAGACTAAACATAACAAACTGTTGACTAGGTTAGATTCCTTTTATGACATATACATATTACCTATGGGACACAAAAGAGTTTGGTTAAGTGGTTAGGGAGTCAATATTTATTACTTATAGTGATGTAGGGTAGTTATGCCTGATATGGGGGCCGGTCCAGTGCTATTAAAGGGGTGCTCCACCCTAGACATCTTATCCCCTATCCAAAGCATAGGGGATAAGATGTCTGATCGCGGGGGTCCCGCTGCCGTGGACCCCCATAATCTCTGACACAGCACCCCTCCGTCATCACAACAGCGCAAAATGGCTCTGCGCGTGATGACGGGGCAATGCAGGGGATGAAGCATCGTGATGTCACGCCTCTGCCCCCCCTCCCGTGACGTCATGCCCCTCCAATAGACTTGTATTAGGGGTGCGGAGCCGTGACATCGAGATGCTCCGTCCCCTGCATTGCCCCGTCATCATGCACAGAGCCAGTTTGCTCTGTAGTGATTACTGCAGGGTGCCGCTGCAGAGATTGTGGGGTCCCCAGCGGCGGACCCCCGCGATCAGACATCTTATCCCCTATCCTTTGGATAGGGGATAAGATGTCTAGGGCGGAGTACTCCGCTCCGTGCCGGATGACTGGCGACTACAGCTGCTGCGCCCCCTCCATTCAGATCTCTGGGAGGAAGCATGACAGCTACGTACTAGCCATCACGCCCCCTCCCATAGACATGAATGAAGGGGGCGGGGTGTTCCGGATGCTGCTGCTGCCAGCCCGGAGATCACGGAGGTCCCCAGCGGCAGGATTCCCACGATCTAACATCTTATCCCCTATCCTTTTGATAGGGGATAAGATGTTTTGCGCCAGAGTACCCCTTCAAATGGTTGACATGATTTAGGGTAGTGACAGAGTTATTGGTGGAGGTCTGGGTCACTTCTCTAGTTCTTCTGGTACAGAGCTCCAAATCCCCTGCTTCCCTTTACATGATCATAGTTGGAAGATAAAATTCTCTTCACTTGCACTGTTAGGCTACAGTCACACTACGGAATTGCATCCTGGAGACTTTCCGTCTGCAGCAGGCACGGCCAAAATGCATCAACACTAGGACCACGTGGACATGCGCCATCACCAACGATAGCAATGCAGTCCGCTCAGATTTCTGACAAAAGTATGAACATTTTCAGCCTACATTCACACTGCAGCTAAGGAATTCCACTTGGAAATTCCAGTGCAGGAGCATCCCATTGTCTTCAACAACATGCACACTATTGAAATTCAAATTCCAGACTCCAAACAGGGTCATTCTTTCAGCGGAAATTCACACGGACTGCATTGCTGTCACTGGTGATGGCGCATGTCCATGTGGTCCTAATCATATCCGGGTACTAGGAAAGTGCTTCCAAGAGCAACACTAAAACTGCCTAGTGATCTAGTCAGAGTTTTGTGTCCCTGGTGATCTGGTTGCTTCACATTCAGTGCCCTGGTGGACCACAACACCAAATAGGGGGTCTCGATTGATCTTCCTGTCCCCGCTGTCTACAGTGCATGTAATGGTGATTAATGGATTCAGTCAGTCAGGCAGTAAAGGGGAATATCTCTTTTTATTCCTGCAGGAGTCTCCTGGTGCGATTCCCTGTCAAGACTTAAAATGTCACCATCTATCAACCATCTACTTAGATAAAGTACAATTATGTAGTGTGGGAGTTCAATGTATATTCTCCAGAGAGTAACAGGAATATGGCTGTATCATTGTTGGAGTTTGCAAATGTTATAGAATCTGACAAAAGAACAGAACTAGATGGTCCCAGGCAGTACATTATACTGTATACCAAGATTCTCTGACCCTCTGAAGTATTCATCTAAATACCTGTATGTGTGTCCCATGCATGTTCAACAACCATGTCTGTGTAGGCCATGTTCATACGCTCAGGTTTTTCATTGCAATTTTTGAAATTAAACCCTGGAACAGATCATAGATGACATATATAAAGGAAAACGCCGATACCTTTTCCTCTTTTCATATTCATTCCTGGCTTCGTATTCAGTAATTGCAATAAAAAAAGCTGAACATGTGAACACAGCCTTAATTATCCCTTATCCAAAGGATAGGGGATAAGATGTCTGATCACGGGGGTCCTGCCGCTGGGAACCCCCGCAATCTCAGCTGCGGCACCCCAGACACTGGTGCACGGATGATTGGCGATGCAGAGAAGAGGCTTGTGACATCATGATCATGCCCCGCTTGTGATGTCACAGCCATGCCCCCTCAATGCAAGATTATGAGAGGGGGAGTGATGGCCGTCACGCCCCCTCCCATAGACTTGCATTGAGGGGGCGTGGCTGTGACATCACAAGCAGGTGTGACCGTGATGTCACAAGCCTCCAGTGCTGCACCTGATGCTCTAAATCAACGCCAAGTGCAGTAGGGAGCAACTGGGGAACCCGCGACCAGACATCTCAGGCCTGGACAGCCTATGGGATCTCCAGAATGGGACCCTGGCTCTCAGTGAAGGGCACGTGCTCCATTCATTTCTATAGGAGTGCTGGAGATGCCCAAGTGCTGTACCCTGGTCTCTTCAGTGCTCCCATAGCAATGAATAAAGCAGATGTGGTAGACGTTTACCGCCAGAGCTGTAGCTAGCTCTTTTTGCTCCGGAGGTGAGAACAGAAAATTGTGTGACACCACCCCATTTTGGCTGTGGGCACCCCTTGGAAAAAAATTTTTTTGCGGGATGCCCCTACTGAATAATCTTTTATATGTTGGCTATACAGTATGTAGGACCCCCTGTAGGTAGGTTGGGCCCGGTTTCAACCCTTTTACAGGTATAGAGGAGTACAGGGGTGAATAGGTGTAGAGAAGTGACAGAGGGGTGTACATGGGTGACAGTGAGGTGAACAGGAGTGACAGAGGGATGTATATGGGTGACAAAGGGTGTACATGGGTGACAGAGGGGAAACAGATGGGGTGCACATGGGTGTCAGAGGGGTGTACAGGAGTGTCAGAGGGGTTAAGAGATGTGATAGAGGGGTGTACATGGATGACAGAGATGTAGAGGGGTGTACATGAGTGACAGAGGGATGTACAGGAGTAAAAGGGGTTTATAGGTATGACAGGGGTGACAATGGGGTGTAGAGAGGTGTACAGAAGAGACAGAGGGGTGTAGAGGGGTGACAGAAGGGAGGGGGTTCAGTACCTAAAGCTGAGTAGGCCTCTGTCAGCACCGCCCCTGCTCCTTCCCTCCATCAACATGATTCTGCTGAGGGACCAGGGAGAATCCAGAGTCCAGAGCTGCTCCACAGGAGAGGGAGGATACAGGAGGATTGGAGCTGCAGAATCACCCGTCCCGGCACTGCACACAGACTTCCCTCCCGCCCGGCCCGAATGCCTGTGACTCACAGGTGCTCAGGCAGGGGCATGAAAATCTAAAAACTCTAGGGCCATATTTCCCACCAGAGTGTCCTGGCACCGTGGTTGGGAATCAATGCCTTAGTGTAAAGTATGCTGGACTCTCTGTGCAAGCAGGTGCAGCGGCCAGGGTCAATACAGCCCTGGCAGCTGCGCCCCCCTTGCAACAGCGCACCTGAGGCAATCGCCTCACTCGCCTCATGGGAGCTAAAGCCCTGTCTACCGCACACACTCCTCACCGAGAGCCGGGGTACTGTTCCAGAGATCCTGTGGATAGAGAATGGTTTTCGCTGGACAACTAATTAATGGCAGCTGAGCTGTAGTTACCGGTGCCACCACTTCACAGTGTACAGTCCGGGGGAACCAAATTGCTGATCGGCAGGGGTGCTGGGTGTCTGTGCCCCACCAATCAGTGATTGATGGCCTATTCTATTGGTTGCCCAACAATCAAAAATCCCTTAAAAAAAAACTCAATAACCTCATAGCCAACAGGTAACAGAAAAATAAGTCACTCAGCCAGTTAATGCATTATATTTGCTCATCTGACCAATTCTAAGTCAATCTTTCTAATGAATTAATGCATTTAGAGTGCTACAATGCTGTTAGTGCTAATGAGGACGTTCTTCTTCTAGTGCACTGTTCAGAGATTCTTAATAATGATTTATATCCATTATGGATACTACAGGAGCAGTTCACATTAGGATAGATGCCATGTTCATAATGGGAGCCGCCTCCATCTACAATGGGACAGATAGATAAGTCATCCTTTTTCTCACTAATACTGCTTCTCTGAGACAACACCAACTGCTAATTCCAGGTCTTTTTGAAGCTCCACAAGTGTCCTTGGCTCTTGGACAACTCTTCTGATTATTCTTCTCTCCTCTGTCAGACATCTTGTGAGGAGCATCTGATCGAGGCAAATTTATGGTGAAATTATTGTCTTTCCTCTTCCATATTATGGCCCCAACAGGGCTCACTGGGACATTTAGAAGCTTAGAAATGCGCCTGCAACCATTATTATGTTTTACAACAATTAGGTTGCGGAGGTCTTGAGACAGCTCTTTGCTTTTTGTCCATAGTGAGATGTGTCTTTTGGGGCACCTTGGCAATAAGACCTTTCTGTAGCCATCAGATGGGACTGAACCAGCTGATATTCATTTGCACTGACAAGAGGCTGGATTGCTTTATAATTACTGATAGATTTCCGCTGTTGTCTTGGCTTTCCGTGCCTATTTGCATCTTCCTTTCTTCATGTTTTCAACACTTTTTCCTGTGTCATTTCACATTATTCTCCTGATGAAGCTGTTGTAGTGAGTGGCGGAACGCATGGAGCGAGTTGTCTTCCCCCCCCCCGGCCTGTGGTGATATTCTCCCTTTATTTTGCTATGGTTGCTACCTGCCCCGCCTTTGTTTGTATCGGCGCCTGCACATTGCTTTAAGGTTTTTTACATTGCACCAGTACACTTTATTGACTGTTTGGGTATATCTAGTATAGTGGTACTATA
Organism: Hyla sarda; assembly: GCF_029499605.1. Lineage (NCBI taxonomy): Eukaryota > Metazoa > Chordata > Amphibia > Anura > Hylidae > Hyla > Hyla sarda. The sequence continues at coordinate 192,872,190 of NC_079196.1, read as the reverse complement.
TTTTCCTTATAAGCTTGCACTTGCACTTTACATTGTTTTTCTTCCCTTTTTTGTTGCTATAGGCCACGACCTGTGTCATAGCAGCAGCTTTGTGCATACAGGCAGGTTTGTGGTTGTTTTTGTGTATTCTAGTATATCTTCATACCACATTATTATTGGAGCAGGGCCGAGGGGGGTGGGATCACTTTCCCTAACCCATGTGTCACTTCTGTTTTAAATGGTTTTAATTATATGTGTTTTCTCGGGTCTTTGTGATAATTTGTGTATAATAAACATTCATTATATATGATCATGTTTGATGGTGTACAATAATTTATGGCCACTAGCTTTTTCTCTCTTTTTTCTAGATATTTGTATTAGTGGTCCTTTTTTGCACCCAGGTACATTTATTGGCGGTGCCCGTTGTTTTTCTTTCTTGCATTTCACATTATTACACATAACTTACATTTCTGATCTTATTTTTTTAGGGGGTTCTTTGTATATATGGATTACTTTGCTTGTTACCAACATCTGGTGAAAATATCATGTCAATAGCACCTTTGGAAATATAGTTAATAGTGGGAAAAATGGTGAGGTGTTCAATACTTATTTTACCCGCTGTATACACCTATCCCGTATAATTAACAGTCCCAGAACACTCGACCTGTTCCTAGTGTTCTCAGTTTTAAGCAACTATTGAAAATGCATTTCTCTAAGGGGATTTATGTCACATAACCATAGTCCATGGCCCTTAAAAGGGTTCTCCACTGGCCAGCGTTGGGAAGTAAAGGTTCCGAATGCTGTTTCGCCCCTCGTGACATCATGGTCACGCCCCTTCAATGCAAGTCAATGGGAGGGGGTGTGATGGCCGTCATGCCCCCTCCCATAGACTTGCATTGAGGGGGAATGGCCGTGATGTCACACGGGGTGTAGCCAATCCCCGCAGTGTGAAAACAGCATTTGAACATTTACTTCTGAACACTGGCCAGTGGAGAACCCTTTTATACAACTTGACCTGGTCTTGGCAATCTTCACTCCACACTATGTCCTCAATTTGCTACCTTTGTTGTATCACTGTATACGTTATATCATTTCTGGATACTGGTTGGTAAAGGGTTCATGCAGTTTCATTATACTCACCATTGCACACAAGGGGTTTTGTCCCCTGAACTACATTAGCGCCATGAATCTTATTGTATTACAATTGCTTCTTGTAAATAGATTCCTTGTTAGCCCTACATGCCCTAGTCACCCCCCATACATGGCTTTGTTAGTCTTCGGTAGCGTCATGTTAACTTTCCTTATGTAACCTCTTGGAAAGGTTGTAAAAATGACTATTTACTCAATACCAGAAGGACTAATGAGAACAGCAATGTTGACACAAGGATTGCCATGGAGATATTTGGTAGCCAGAAGAGGGATACATAGATGGTAATGTTCTGTATTTTGATTAATGTTACATGACCCTCCGAACATTCATTTCCTGTGCAAAGAAAGTGCGTGATGTGCAGGGATTGGGCAATACGTAAGGGGAGACCAATATCAGGTAAATTATAAAAATATTATTTTTCTAATAAAAGTTCTTTCAATACCTGTAAACTATATTAGAATAGAAAACAAGTGCAGTATATAATGGGATGATAACAAATTGATGATTACAAAATACATATATTAATGCTCCACTGCATACACCATGCAACATAGAACTTTTTTTTACACAAGCAGCAATCCAAGATTATAGTTGTTGCTTTTGCAGGAGGTTTGAAAGATTCTTATGCATAAAAATTGTGTTATGCCAATAAGAAATGTACTTAGTTGTAGAATGGAGTCATTTAGACTACAGATAGGAAGGCCTGGGAAAAAAACGGAAAAATTGGGGAAATTTTTTTTTTTTTTCCAGAGCCATTTTGTTTAATTTTTCTGGACAATTTTCAAAAGTTTGGAGTGTGGAATATGTTCTTTTAGAATGATACATAATCTGTATATTTTATGTCTATGTTTACTTTTTTCAATGTTATTATTCATTCATTTTTTAAAGGACCACCGCAATGTTAAACCTCACCATGAAGCTGGTTCGCTCGTCCTATTTGTAGCAAAATAACAAAAAAAGCTATTTAAGTTTATAATTTACTGGTTATGTTGTACTTTTAGTTCAAGTATTATACTTTTATATACACTTCATTTTATGTTCCCAGTGTAACAAAATGATTTTCAATCTGTAAAACTACCCCATATATTTAATAAAGAAAACGGCTCCTGAAAATCCCACCACTGGGGGTTCCCATACCTTCTGGGACACTAACCAGTCCTGCATCAGGCTTGTCCACGAGTCATGGACAAGAGATGACTCATGGACAAGGCAGCGTGAGCAGACCCACCAATCACCTCCCACCACCACAAAGGAGGGACAAGCCCCTCCCACCACACACCAATCACATCCCACCACCACAAGGAGGGACACGCCCCCTCCAACCACACACTAATCACCTCCCAGCACCACAACGAGGGACACACCCCCTCCCACCACACACCAATCACCTCCCACCACTACAAGGAGGGACACACACCCTCCTACCACACACCAATCACCTCCCACCACCACAAAGGAGGGACACGCCCCTCCCACCACACACCAATCACCTCCCACCACCACAAAGGATGAACACGCCCCCTCCTACCACACACCAATCACCTCCCACCACCACAAGGAGGGACACACCCCCTCCCACCACACACCAATAACCTCCGACCACTACAAGGAGGGACACACACCCTCCCACCACACACCAATCACCTCTCGCCACCACAAGGAGGAACACGCCCCCTCCCACCACATACCAATCACCTCCCACCACCACAAGGAGGTACACGCCCCCTTCCCCTGAGAGGATTTCTAACACTGTGAGCTAATGAAAAGAGAGATTTTTTTATAATAAATAAACATGATAGAGGCATACAAATGAGATGTACATGGTCAGGATTAGGTACGGAGTAACATTATTTATTTATTTATTTTCTTTGTGGAATCTGACAGGTACTCTTTAACCTTTGCCCTAGAGTCCGGGGTCGATGCAGATATGTCAGCACTGGCACGTCTGGCACTTCTGCTCATGAACAATGCTGACAGCCAGCAGTTGCCAGGGAAATTAATCTGGAGCCTGGCAGGCCGGATATGTGGGAAGTTATAGTGGTCTATTAAATAAGTCTTTTCATTTCCAGGCAGAACAATTATTTTAAATGCAGCCTAGTTTAATATCGCTTCCAAGTTAGGGCAACATGCAATTTTATATGAATTATGTTAACTGAGATTTTACTTTCTTGTTTTAAGTGGCAAATTTCTTTTACTGTTTAAAGATATGTGCAGTAGATTTGGATGAATATTTATATATGCTAATGGTCCGGTGCCTTGATACTGCGATTATCAGGAACTCAGGTTGGAGGAGGCAATGTCTGGTAGGGGAGATATTAGACCAGTGTTTTCCAACCAGGGTGCCTCCAGCTGTTGCAAAACTACAACTCCCAGCATGCCCGGACAGCCTTCGGCTGTCCGGGCCTGCTGAGAGATGTAGTTTTTGCAAGTGCGACATTTTAAAAATTGTTGCAAATTTTTACACAACCTTACACCAGCCCGGACCACTCAAGAAACTTGTCTACATCTAAGCTACTTCACTATATATGAAGCATGTGCACTTCTTTGATAAATGTGGGGGAAAGTCACATGATGTGCGCCCAGACAAAAGGGGGGTAAAAAGAACTTGAAAATTATAAATTCCCTCCCCATAAGTGATGATACCAAATATGTTTATGTTTATTTATTTTTTTACTTTATTTTATTTGAAAAAATTAGAAAAGGTGGTGATTCAAACTTTTATTAGGGAAGGGGCTTATTCACATTTATTAAGAATTTTTTTTTTTTTTTACATTTTATTAACAATTTTTTAGTCCCCATAGGAAAGTATTACATGTAATCATATAGAATTGCAGACACAGAACAATGTTATGCCATAGCACAGCATTGATCAGTGTTATCGGCGCTCCACTACTACAGGCTGCCTGCACTGTTGAAGTGTTGTTCGAACAGGACAGACATAGGTAAGGGACCTCCACCTTTCCTCTCAGCCGATGGGGACCCTGCAATTTTGTCGCGGTAGTCCCGAACAGCTTCCTGAGCTAACTGGCAACTCCCCATCCCCATTTTAGACAATCCGATTAACTGTGGTCACAGCATCAAAAGGTTTAGTGCTAGACATCGCCCCAATCGGCGATGTCCGGCATGAGCTGTGGGTCCTGGCTACTGATAGAAACCGGGACCCACAGAGTATGAAGCAAACTCAACAGGAGTGGATGGAGGGTGAACATTAATGCCTGATGTCCTAAAGGGGTTAAAAACTGCTGGCCTAACTTAAAGGAGTACTGGCTCCAGAAAGTTAAACAGCATTGTAAATGACTTATATTAAAAAAATCTTAATCCTCCCAGTACTTAGCTGCTGTATACTACAGAGGAAGTTGTATAGCTCTTTTCTGTCTGACCACAGTGCTCTCTGCTGACACCTCTGTCCATGTCAGGAACTGTCCAGAGTAGGAGCAAATCCCCATAGCAAACCTCTCCTGCTCTGTACAGTTCCTGACACGGACAGAGGTGTCAGCAGAGAGCACTGTGGTCAGACAGAAAAGAGCTACACAACTTCCTCTGTAGTATACAGCAGCTGATAAGTACTGGAAGAATTGAGATTATTATATAGAAGTCATTTACAAATCTGTTTAACTTTCTGGCACCAGTTGATTTGAAAAAAAAAAATGTGTTCCACCGAAGTACCGTTTAAAGGAAACACTATCAATTTTAGATGGGCAGAAGTATGACTGTGACCCCACTGTTTAGCTGTTTTTTGGGGGTAATGATGCTCATGCAAGTGCAGCAGCCTCCTCAATGTTTACAAGTGCTCTTAGATGCAGTCTTCCTTCTCCGCTACTAATAGTGTAAATACTGAGGAGACTGCAGCTGATTATCGGTGGTGGTGCCAGGAGTCAGACCCCAACAAATCTAATATTTATGACCTATCCTGAGGATAGGCCATCAACTTATAAAGCCTGGATAACCTATTCAAAGCATACTTCTGAGAACTGTGCTGTTATGGGCTGCAGTGGCTCCACATTTTTCTGGACATTGCAGTCAATGGCTACTAAAAACTTAAATATACAGTTGGTATTTGGGCCCTCGTCGTTTGAATCGTATGACAACGCATTCACCGATTCATTGTTGGAGGTGTGGGCATGGGGTAGGAACTCTAAATCATATTTGGTGGGGATTCCCGATGATACAAAAATGTTGGAAAGAAACTCATGACATGATCAGACGAGTGGGGGATTGCTTCATAACTTGGGGACCTGAGCTTGCATTATTATCATTAAAGGGTACCTCTCATCAAATAAACTTTTGATATATTTTAGATTAATGAATGTTGAATAACTTTCCAATAGCATGTTAATGAAAAATATGCTTCTTTCTATTGTATTTTTCCCGATCAGTCCTGTCAGCAAGCATTTCTGACTCATGCTGGAGTCCTAAACACTCAGAGCTGCCAGCCTGCTTTGTTCCCAGCCAAACAGGCTGTGAACAAAGCAGGCTGGCAGCTCTGAGTGTTCTCCTTTGTGAACAAAGCAGACTGGCAGCTCGTAGTGTTTAGGACTCCAGCATGAGTCTGAAATGCTTGCTGCCAGGACTGGTAGGGAGACCCCTAGTGGTCATTTCTTCAAAGTGGAAAATTAAATAGAAAGAAGCATATTTTTTCATAAAATGCAATTGTGAAGTTATTCTGCATACATCAATCTATAATATATCAAAAGTTTTTTTTGATGAGAGGTACCCTTTAAAGGGGTAGTCCGCCCCTAGATATCTTATCCCCTATCCAAAGGGTAGTGGATGAGACATCGGGAACGCGGGGGCCACGATCTCGGCTGCGGCACCCTAGACATCCAGTGCACGGAGTGAACTTCGCTCCGTGCCTGAAGACTGGGGAGGCAGGGCAGAGGCGTGTGACGTCATAGCCACGCCCCCTCAATGCAAGTCTATGGAAGGGGGCGGGACGCCCCCTCCCATAGACTTGCATTGAGGGGGCGTGGTTGTGACGGCATCAGCTGTGATGTCACGAGCCTCCGGGGCTGCACCCAACGCTCTGCAGCAGGGAGATCGCGGGGGTCCCCAGCAGCGGGACCCACACGATCAGACATCTTATCCCCTATCCTTTAAACTTAGATACGCTTAGAAGCAGATCAGCCCCGGTGCTTACATTCATGTCTCATATCCTCTTTGCTAAAAGATAGAAATACTGGTGTAAGGATTGCAAACAGCTCGTCATATCTCAACCTCTTGGGCTGCCCTGACCGTCACATGTGAGATACTAGCGTTAACTGCACTTAGGGTATTTTCAGGGTTTGGGTTAAATATGTTATTGATCAAATGT